>NC_039361.1:119087262-119390415 GCF_003573695.1 Papaver somniferum | reverse complement strand
GCCAATGGCATGCCAACCACCTTGTCGCGACATACCATGCCGGCCTTCCCTATGCGGCTACCAAAACGAAGGCGTGCGATGATCAACGGCCACCCTTCCATCTTCGATGCATATCTTAGCCGTCCAAGGTCGCCAAACAACGCATGGTAACATTTGGACCAACGCCAAAACCCTAGTTTGGCCGCGCCTAAACCACGCCAAGGCATGCCGACCATACCACATGTGCCAATGGAATGCCGCTCCATCCACCTTGCCGCACCTAAGCCATGCCATGCCGGCCTTCCTTTCACGGCTTCCAAAACGAAGGCCTGCGACAATCAACGGACACCCTTCCATCTTAGATGCAAATCTCAACCGTCCAAGGTCACCAACCAATGCATGGTAACCTTTGGCCCAACGCCAAAACCCTAGTTTGGACGCGCCTAAACTACGACAAGGCATACCGACCATGCCACATGTGCCAATGGCATGTCGCGTCATCCAATTTGCCGCACCTGAGCCATGCCATACCGTCCTTCCCTTCACGGCTGCCAAAACGAAAGCGTGCGAAAATCAACGACCACCCTTCCATCTTAGATGCAATCTCAGCCGTCCAAGGTCACCAACCAACACATTGTAACCTTTGGCCCAACGCCAAAACCCTAGTTTTGGTCACGCCCAAACCGCGCCAAGGCATGTCGGCCATGCCACATGTGCCAATGGCATGCCAGCCACTTTGTCGTGCCATACCATGTCGGCCTTCCCTATGCGGTTAACGAAACAAAGGTTGGCGACGATCAACGACCACCCTTCCATCTAAGATGCAAATCTTAGCCGTCCAAGGTCGCCAACCAACGTATGGTAACCTTTGTCCCAAAACCCTAGTTTTGGTCACGCCCAAACCGCGCCAAGGCATGCCGGCCATGCCACATGTGCCAATGGCATGCCATCCACCATGTCGTCCTTCCCTATGCGGTTACCAAAACAAAGGCTGGAGACGATCAACGGTCATCCTTGCATCTAAGATGCAAATCTTAGCCGTCCAAGGTCGCCAACCAACGCATGGTAACCTTTGGCCCAACGCCAAAACCTTTGTTTTGGCCACGCCCAAACCGCGCCAAGGCATGTCATCCATGCCACATGTGCCAATGGCATGCCAACCACCTTGTCGCGCCATACCATGCCGGCATTCCCTATCGGCTACCAAAACAAAGGCTTGCGAAGATCAACGGCCACTTTTCCATCTAAGATGCATATCTTAGCCGTCCAAGGTTACCAGCTAACGCATGGAAACCTTTGGGCCGACGCCAAGCCCTAGTTTGGTCGCGCCCAAACAAAGCCAAAATCCTAACTTTTGGCCGCGCCTAAACTAGGCCATATTAAATCCGTACCGGCCATGCTTTCATGCCACTGGCTACCAAACGAAGGGTTGCAATAATCAACGGCTACCCTTCCTCTCAAGATGCAAAATCTCGACCGTCGAAGGTCACCACCGAGCCGGCAAGTCTTCCAAGCTCAGCTTTCCGAACAACAACATGCTACATGTTTTCCACGAAAACACTCGAGACATCAACACATGTCACAAACTGGGGGATGCTCATTGGATATTGGTTTGGCGGTTTACAGCATGTGGCATACACTACGCCCGTTATAAGACAGTGTCATAAGGATAAGGCGGTTAGTAAATACGGGGAATAATGGTGGAATGCTTTCTTTTATGGAATATCAATTTCAGGCATTACCGGTTACCACCTCCTCCCATTTACTCATCCGTTTTCCATTTCTTACGAGACCAGAGTACGTTTCACTTCGACTTGTATAAATAGGTCTTACCTATTTCCACCGAACAACAAGTTCAGGTCAGGAGGATACAACACTCAGAAAATATTTGCTAGCTTTCCATCTGTTATCTTCCCACTTTCTGATACAAGTCGTGAAACAACTACTCTTCCAGAATCAACTATTCTGGTCTCAACACTCTCTTCGCTTCCCTCCCCAAGACCAACCCTTCTCCTTCACTTTGTGACCGAAGCAAGTCTCGAACGGCCATTTCTTGGTTTAGGCTAGATTTGTACAGATTGATCTCTCGAATCTAAAGTACTCCCTTGCAGTACATTGTTTAGGGTTTAAACTCGTTCCTCACCCACACACCCGAAATTACCAAAATCAGCAGAAATCATTTTCACCCTCAAACATTTGGTATATAGCGTCTCATACTTAATTGGTACACTGAAACCTCCAATCAGCACGTGATCTTCATAAGGAGTCAAGAATGGAGGTACGAAAGCGGCACATTCAGCTGAACTCGCAACCAATAAGGGTTCTTTGGTAACAATTGGACCATCAGCTATACAAGCGTTATTCATCGTTTGAAGCATAGCAACCTCTCCAGGACGATCAACCTTCATCTCCAGATTACCAACGGGTAAGGATTCCATGATTTGAGACGAATCTATATCTTCACTGTGACGATTCTCTCTCCCAGGGTTATCTCCAAAAATGTTTCCTTCCTGCAATGTTATCGATTGAGAATTTATTCCATATAAATAGCCCAAGAAAAAAAAACACGTGGAAAACTCACCGACTCGTCTGAGGACTCACTAGAAGAAGACTCATCGCTATATTCAGAGGTGCTCTTCTCATTTCCACCGGATCTTGAGCTTTCCTCCTCTCCATCTTCTTCCCCATCTTCAAGAGACTCAATGTTTCTGGCTCCTTCCTCAAGAGGCGCCATTTTCTGACCCTGTGTAAGTATGGCGAAGACATTCGAGTTATCAAGACCCTGAGTTAAAAAAAGAGCAGATGTTCAACAACAAAATGGATAATTTAAGCAATTCAACTAAACCAGTAAGAAGATCATACGTACTTGCGTGTTGAAAGAACTAAAAATCACAAGAGCTGTCGAACCCGATTGGAAGCCGCCTGCACAATTTTTAGACCTACGCTCCTTTTTCTGGGGACTGTTCATATCCGGGCTAAGAGATTTCCGCTTAACTGTGGAAGCTTGATAGACGCATTTATGTGTCTAATATAGCCCAATTGTATATTGTGTTAGTACCCATTTTTTGTACTTATTATGGCTTTTTATGTCCCTGTAGGTATTTCCGGAGAAATTAGCTTTTGCGGCGAAATTGGCTAAAAAAGTGGTTTTTGCGCTCGTGGGAGAAAATTACTATACGGACTCTCACTTTGGATAAGGGGTAACCTAATTACTAAGGGGTGACCCATTTCCAGGCAGCTGCTAAAGGGACACCAGAACTAGATAGGGGGAGGTCTTCTTCAAATTTCAAATACTGGTTTTTGGCGGGAAAGGCCATGCATATCGCTGTTGAATTTTGATCCGATTGTTGGAGCTGTTTTAGGGAGATTAAACACCGGAAATTGATTGGGCTGGACGTGATATGGATATAGAATTCTAGTATGGATGATTTCATGGGCTTAATTGGGCTAGAATATCCGGGAGAAGCAATCAAAGTTAAAACAGAGAGACGTGTCCTGTTGTGCACTTTCAAAGATTTTTGAGAGATTTCTGGAGGACTTTGACGCTGGATTAACATGTACATGATCTTATTAAAGTCTAGGGAAGAGTTTGGTAGCTATTTTATAGCTAACAGCACGTGAAGAAGCTCAACAGAAGCGATTATTCTCTCAACAACGCAGAGAAGAAAAAGAAAAGAAAAAGTCGGAATTTATACGAGATATTTGGGGTCTGTGGGATATATAAGAGTGTTTTCAAGTCAGAGAAGAGTTTAGGGAGAAAGAGGAGAGAGTTCAGAGCCGAAACGAGGAAGATACCATTGATTGTTGATGCTGCTGCTGCGAGGAGGAAGAACGTGAAGAACAGACTTTCCAAGGACGTCGTTTATCAACAGTGACATCGACTGTCATCTGTGGGTCGTAGTTCTTCAACGACAACAGCACTTCAGCTTTGTCGTTGATTCTGGACGCCTTCTGTGGGTCGCAAAATTCTGTTTTACATCATTTGCTTGTCTTTCTCTTCATTGTAAAACACTTTTGAGCATCAATGAAATATTTTGAGAGGTTTTCCAACATGATGAGCAGTTAAATTCTTGGTGATTGAGGCAATGGAGGATCTATTCACTCATGTTTGATTGGTAAATTCTTTTTATAATTTCTTAATTATTTATTTTATTTAATTCACTTGGATCAATAAAAAAGAGATAAAAAATGGTTTTCTTAATTAGTTGTGAATCAGTTTGATGTTTTATGCTTAGAATTAATTCTTTGATAAATCATGCTTAAGGATTACAATTTAATATTTGGACACCTTATAGATTAAGAAGTGATTTAATGGAAAAAGAGCTAGATAATAATTATGAAATATTTTTGTAACCAATCAACTTGAAGTAATAGTGAATCCGGAGCCTTAGTCCATTTTAAATCTTGACATCACTCTTTGAAAATTAATTTGCTTTATTTTTATTAAATAAAAAAAAAAGTTACCTTCACAAGTTCGAAAAGAACCCCTTAAACTACAACTACAATCACTTTTGATAAACCATCAAATTTTTGGCGCCGCTGCCAGGGATTTGTGTTTAGGTAGCAATTTTTTTTATATTTTTTTTTTTATTATTCTTGTTCTTCTTTACGTTTTTGTTTTTTTTTGTTTCCTTGCAGATTTTTGAAGTTGGAGCGAGAGATAAATTTGCCAAAGCTTGTGGTGATTTACTTAAAGTTTGGGAGTGAAAACCAAAGCTAAAGGAGCGAAAAGAAGAAGATTTTCTTTATTTTGTTAAAAAGAGAAAAAAAAAAAAAGAGAGACATTTTTATTTTTGTAATTTTTTTTTTTAGACTTTCTTTTCTTTTGTATTTTTTTTATGGACTTTGGACATTAACTTTGGGACATTTTTATTTTTATTTTTAAACCCTACGGAAGGGTATCCTTAAATATAAACTGTTTGCAGGGAAGGACGGTGATTACAATATCACCTCGGCCCCTCGGGTTCGCACACGACATAGGAGTCGTGGCCCGAGTCGACTTCAGCGGTTCTTCGCCCGTCTGGTACGGGAGGTAAAATTCTAAACACCCGCGAATCTCCTGCAAGCGGGTTACTGGACTCCTTAAGGTGAATATATGCTGAGGACTTGAATATGGACTGTTTTTAAATTCCTAGTAAAGGGCAAGGACTGGACCATATAAGATAAGGGTTCGGATTTCATCACCGCTCCCTTCTTGCCCGCCTTAGGAAAACGAAACCTAAAGCGAACCTAAGCCTAAAATTTGGACTAGAAAGAGACCTATAGGGTATCGAGCTTAACAGGACAATCATTCGAAAAATATTGGTTACTCTTTTAAGCACACCTCGAAGTTCTTGACGGTTTCTGCGAGTTGAATGCGTGACTGCGCCGCATTGGATCGGTGAGGTTTTGGGTATCAAAGCTCCACTGAGCTTCCCTCGCCTCGATTCAACTTGCTTTAACTCGGATTGATTCCAGAGGGGTTTGCTCAAATTGTAACGAATTCCCTTTCGAAGGATTAGAAGCTGGTCTAGAAACAATCTAAGTGGAGCCATCATGCTTGTTGTTTGCTAGAAATCTTTAGGTTTGCTGTGGTAAAGTCGAGTCAGCCTGCTGTGTGATTGCTAGAACCTTCTTGTTAGGATTTTTATTTCTTTTTGAATTCTTTTTAGTGTATGCCCGATTTTGTTAGGGCTTGGAAAAGAGATACTCTAGGTCGATTGATTAGCGAAAAACCTAGTAGTTCTTCTGATTTAAGCAGGGAGCTCGAAGACTCTTCTTTGGAGAGCCCTGTTTTTGGAAACTTCAGTTTTGAGAATCTGTCTCTTGTGAGGAAGTACCCCTAGTACTTCTGTTGTGCCAGCGATGGCAACTTTGAAAGATTACATGTTCCCAACTAGGACCAACCGAGCTTCATGCATTAAATTGCCAGCCACTACGGCTAATTTGAGATAAAACCTAGTATTCTTCAGATGATCCCTATATTCTTAGGAAAAGATGATGAGAACCCTTATTTCATATTAGGGACTTTGAGGAAATCTGTGGGACAATTAGGATAAAGGACCTTACCGATGAAGTCTTGAAACTTAAGATGTTTCCCTTTTCTTGAGAGAAGCCAAGACCTGGCTTAACAACCTACCGTCTGAATCCATAGAAACATGGCAGGAACTTATCGCTGCCTTCTATATGAAATTCTACCCTAAGCATAAAACTGCAGCTGTTAGGCAGAAAATTAGTGCTAGTGTGCAACAAGAGGGAGAGTCTCTTTATAGGTTTTTAGAGCGATTCAATGATCTCCTATCTCAGTGTCCTCACCATGGATTTGATAATATGAAACTTGTACAGATTATTTATGATGGTTTAGACTATTCGACCAAAGCCATGGTTGAATCTATGTGCGCTGGTGAGTTCACTAGTAAAAATGCTGATGATGCTTTTACCTTCCTAGGAGCTATCGCTGAAAAATCCCAACAGTGGGAATCTTGTGTTGAACCCCCTAAAAGACTCTTGGTCAATAGAAGTAGCACCAATATGGTAGATACGAGTTTTGCGTCAGATGCTAAGTTTGCTGCTTTATCCAGAAGGTTAGAAGCTTTAGAAATGGGTCAGTCTAAAAATAGGTCCCTTGTTGAACCTAATAGAGCCTCTCAAGTCTCTAGTTGTGGAATAGAGCCCGATAATTCATTTTGGGAAGGTCAGGTTAGTGAAGAGCAAGCCCATGCTGTCTATAACAACTCTAGGTTTGAGAACCGTCAGAAGTTTGACCCATACTCAGAAACCTACAACCCTGGTTGGAGAAACCATCCTAATTTCTCTTGGTCTAAGGGCCAGAGTCAAGGCCAGTCTAGCAATTCTCAGCCTCCCCCAGGTTTTGGTTTTAAGAACTCTTCAGGTCAAACCCAGTTTCAGAACACTTCCGAGAAAAAGATCTCTACCTTAGAGGATACTCTCACTATGTTAGCAAATAACCATGAAATGCTAACAAAGAACCACATGAGCTTTCAACAAGAAACTAGGCAAGAATTGAAGAATAATTCCCAGAGTCTTGCCAAATTAGAACTTCAAGTAGGACAAATAGCTAAGTTCATAAGTGAGAGAGAAGATGGAAGGTTCCCTAGTCGTACTGATCCCAACCCAAAAGGAGAGAAATCGTACAATCATGTGAATGCTGTCACAACCCTTAGGAGTGGAAAGAAAGTTGACAACAAGGTTGCCATGCCTGATAGTGAACATGCTGTAGTTCACCCTGCTGAGCCAGAAAATGAGGAGACTGATAGAGTCTCCAAGAGACCAATGAGGGTCCTGTTGAGCCCGGCTTTGTTCCCAGAGCCCCATTCCCACAGCTGCTAGTTCCGACTAAGAGGGAGTCCAACTTTAATGATATATTGGAGGTTTTTAAGCAGGTTAATATCAACCTTCCATTATTAGATGCAATTAGGCAGATTCCCTCTTATGCCAAGTTCCTTAAGGACTTGTGTACGCGAAAGCGTAAGCTCAGTGTCCAGAAGAAAGCCTTCATAGCTAGTCATGTGAGTTCTATTATTCAGAATACCACTACTCCTAAGTATAAAGACCCAGGGTCCCCTACCATTGCTTGTACAATAGGTAAGTACCGTGTTGAGAAAGCTTTGCTTGACTTAGGAGCCAGTGTGAATTTACTTCCATATCATGTGTACCTTAAGCTAGGACTTGGTGAGATGAAACCTACCCAGATACACTTCAGTTAGCTGATAGGTCCGTTAAAATTCCTCGTGGTGTGATCGAGGATGTTCTCATAGAGGTTGACAAGTTTATTTATCCAGTGGATTTTGTTATCCTAGATACCCAACCTGTCCCTGACCCAGAGAACCAAATACCAGTGATTTTAGGTCGCCCGTTTTTAGCTACATCCAATGCGATCATTAACTGTCGAAATGGTATTATGAATTTGTCTTTTGGTAATATGACTATTGAGCTGAATATTTTTAATATTAGTAAGCTACCCTCTGAACTAGATGACTCGAATATAGAAGAGGTGAACATGATAGGAACATTAGTCGAGGAGTCATTACCAAACACTTTGTTAGAAGATCCATTAGAAAAATGCCTAGCTCACTTTGGGATTGATTTTGATGATGATAATGTAATTAATGAGGTGAATGCTTTGTTAGATTCAACCCCTTTGTTAGATACTAGTAATGGATGGAAACCTAAGTTCGAACCACTACCAGTTTCTAAGTCTACCCTAGTTCCTTCTTTAGAAGAGCCTCCTAAGTTGGACCTAAAACCATTGCCAGATACCCTGAAGTATGTGTTTTTAGGCCCGTCTGAGACTTTACCTGTGATTGTTTCTTCCGACTTGGATAGAGATCAGAAAGTAGGCTAGTAACCGTCATTCAAAACAACAAGGAAGCTTTAGGGTGGACCATAGCAGACATTAAGGGTATAAGTCCTACTGTTTGTATGCATCAGATCTATTTAGAGGAAGACACCAAACCTTCTAGGGAGATGCAACGTCGACTAAACCCCAATATGAAAGAAGTAGTTCGAACTGAGGTTCTTAAGCTATTAGATGCAGGAATTATCTACCCTATTTCAGACAGTAAGTGGGTCAGCCCCGTTCAGGTTGTTCCCAAGAAATCTGGTATTACTGTAGTCCAGAATAATAACAATGAGTTAATCCCGACCCGAATGACCACGGGTTGGCGTGTTTGTATTGACTATAGGAAATTGAACAAGGTCACTAGGAAGGACCACTTTCCCCTTCCCTTCATCGACCAGATGCTAGAGAGATTAGCTGGACATAGTCACTACTGCTTTTTAGATGGCTACTCTGGATATAATCAGATCGTTATTGCCCCAGAAGACCAGGAGAAAACCACTTTTACCTGTCCCTTTGGTACCTTTGCGTATAGACGCATGCCTTTCGGGCTATGTAATGCCCCTGCGACTTTTCAGCGTTGCATGATGAGCATATTTTCTGACATGGTAGAACGGTTCTTAGAGGTCTTTATGGATGATTTTTCAGTGTTTGGTTCGTCTTTCGATGAGTGCTTGCATCATTTGTCATTAGTTTTGACTAGGTGTAAGGAAAAGAATTTAGTGCTTAATTGGGAGAAATGTCACTTTATGGTTCGTTCAGGAATTGTTCTAGGGCATATTGTATCTTCAAAGGGTATAGAGGTGGATAGAGCAAAAGTTGACCTTATTAAAACTTTACCGGTCCCAAAAACCGTAAGAGATATTAGGTCATTCTTAGGACATGCTGGTTTTTATCGTCGTTTCATTAAGGATTTTAGCTTGATGTCTAGACCTCTTTGCAATTTGCTTGCAAAAGATGTTAAGTTTGTTTTTGATGATGCTTGTTTAGAGGCTTTTGAGAAGCTTAAGTCATTACTCACTACCGCCCCCATAGTCCAGGCACCCAACTGGAACCTACCCTTTGAGATCATGTGTGATGCTTCAGATTATGCTATTGGTGTTGTGCTAGGTCAGCGAGAAAATAAGTTACTTCATGTGATTTACTATGCTAGCAAAACTCTGAATGATGCCCAGTTGAACTATACCACTACCGAGAAGGAACTATTAGCCATTGTGTTTGCCTTAGACAAGTTTAGACCCTATCTCTTAGGTTCTAAGATCATCATATATACTGATCATGCTGCTTTAAAATATCTTTTGTCTAAGAAGGATACTAAACCTAGATTGATTAGGTGGATTCTGTTGTTGCAAGAGTTTTCTCCAGACATTAGAGACAAAAAGGGTGCCGAAAATGTTGTAGCAGATCACTTGTCTAGGCTAGTTGTTAGTTCCCCAGATGATTCCCTTCCTATAAGGGATAGCTTTCCTGATGAACAATTGTTCTTTGTTACCCAATTACCTTGGTATGCGAATATAGTGAACTATCTTGTTACTGGTCGAATGCCCCAACATTGGGGTAAACAAGATCGTTCTAGATTTTTAGCTGAGGTTAAGCACTTCTTTTGGGATGATCCTTATTTGTTTAAGTATTGCCCAGACCAGATTATTAGGAGATGTATACCTGAGAGTGACCAGTCCAGTATTATTTCCTTTTGTCATGATCATGCTTGTGGGGGTCACTTTAGTGCTAAGAAAACTGCTGCTAAGATATTGCAGTGTGGATTCTATTGGCCTTCGTTGTTTAAAGACTCCCACAGTTACTGCGTTACTTGTGAACGATGCCAGAAATTAGGAACCATTTCCCGTAGGAACATGATGCCCTTGAACCCTATTTTAATTGTTGAGGTCTTTGATGTGTGGGGTATTGACTTTATGGGTCCGTTTCCTAATTCTTTTGGTAACCTATACATCCTTGTCGCCGTAGACTATGTCTCTAAGTGGATTGAGGCGGTTGCGTGTAAAACCAATGACCATAGGGTTGTGATTGAGTTCTTGAAAAATAATATACTTACACGTTTTGGTACACCGCGAGCTATAATTAGTGATGGAGGGTCGCACTTTTGTAATGGGACTTTTAGACTTCTGATGAAGAAATATGGTATTACACATAAGATAGCTACCCCGTATCATCCACAGACTAGTGGTCAGGTAGAGGTTTCCAATAGGGAGATAAAACGTATATTAGAGAAAACAGTTAATCCTAATCGGAAAGACTGGTCGTCTAGGCTTACTGATGCCTTATGGGCTTACCGTACTGCGTTTAAGACCCCCATTGGAATGTCGCCTTATCGGCTTGTTTATGGCAAGGCATGTCACTTACCTGTTGAGTTAGAACACAGAGCTTATTGGGCTGTTAAGCAGCTAAATTTTTCACTTGACAAGGCAGGAGCCCATAGGAAACTCCAGCTCAATGAGTTGGACGAGATTCGTATAGATGCTTACGATAGTGCGAAGGAGTATAAGAACAAAATGAAACTTGTGCATGATAGAAACATATTACGGAAGTCATTTTCTCCAGGTCAAAAAGTTCTTCTGTATGACACTCGTTTGCATCTATTCCCCGGGAAACTGCGCTCTCGGTGGACCGGTCCTTTTGTGGTCCGTACTGTTTTTCCTCATGGAGCTGTTGAGATCGAGACACTGGATGGTAGTAGTTCTTCAAAGGTTAACGGTCAGCGATTGAAGCCCTTTTTAGAGCCTTTTCCTACAGGTGATGTTGAGGAGGTCCCTCTGGAGGACCCTGTTTACCCTTGATTGACCATCGAGGTGATTTGTATGTTGTATAATTTTTATATTCAGTTTTTGGTTTCACTTCACTCAGGTACTATCTTTCCGAACTCTCTCTTTACTATTTCCTCATGTTACTTATATTCTTGGTACTGTTCTTTCATGAGAAACATTGAGGACAATGTTAGATTTAAGTTTGGGGGTGGGGAAGAAACTTTTTGTTAGCTTTTAGTTGCAATAAATAAATAAACTCCAGAACCTAGCAATAAATAAATAAACTCCAGAGCCTAGAAATTTATGCCTATTGAGGATTGCACTAACTAATCTAAGTGGATGGAAGCATTTTGATTGTAGGAGTTTGAGGAACCAATCTGATTAGATGGAAACATCTAAAAGAGTCTATTCATAAAAGCACAGAGCTCAGGTGTTAGAAATAACATGATAGTTTCACCATATCTCGTTGAGTCCTTTTCACTTCTATTTTTATTTTATTTTGTTTTTAAACTATGTTTCTCTAAGTGATAGGTGGGGCCCACGATTCAAGTTGTTACCAATGCTAGGGTGAATTAGAGTGATTGAGATACCATGAAAAAAAAAAAAAAAAAGTTGAAAAAGAAAAAGAGATGAAAAAAAAAGATGAAAAAAAAATGGTAGTTACCAAAAAGAAAAAAAAAACAGAAAAAGAAAAAAGAAAAAGAAATTGAGACCAGACCATTTGACCAAAAGGAATAAATTCAATAAAGTCGACCATTGGTACCCTTGTATATGCCAGTTGTGTTGACCTAGAGTTAGGTTATCGACCACTGGTTCCCTTGTATATGCCAGTGTGTTGATATTAGTCATACTAGTATCTCAATCCATTAGGATAGGTTCATTTTGGCGGAGACCTTCAGACAGATATGGGAAACGCCGTTCACTTAGTAAACATCAAAACCATCTATGTTTTTCTATATCCATCTCTTAATCTTTCCATGTGATTAGTTTGACTCCGAATATGATGTCCATAGTGCAACTATCTGAGTAGAGCTCTGTCATTTTATATGAATTTTAGTATGCTTGAGTGCAAACTCGTGTACAGCAATTGGAATTTCGCATCAGGGTACTTCTTCCTGTAGTCAATAAGTATGCCAACCAAGGAGATTCTTTAGTGCCTTCCAAGGTTCGTTGTAGATAGCTAGGGTCTGGAGTATTAAGGTTTTGTGGGTACACCTCTGGTAAACCCCCCGGAGACAACACTCCGCCACTAGGGCCACCTAGTGGTTTAACGGCTTACTGCACGTGCTAAGTGTAGTCATTTTTTTTAGATTAGATTTGCTCGAGGACTAGCAAATAATAAGTTTGGGGGTATTTGATAGACGCATTTATGTGTCTAATATAGCCCAATTGTATATTGTGTTAGTACCCATTTTTTGTACTTATTATGGCTTTTTATGTCCCTGTAGGTATTTCCGGAGAAATTAGCTTTTGCGGCGAAATTGGCTAAAAAAGTGGTTTTTGCGCTCGTGGGAGAAAATTACTATACGGACTCTCACTTTGGATAAGGGGTAACCTAATTACTAAGGGGTGACCCATTTCCAGGCAGCTGCTAAAGGGACACCAGAACTGGATAGGGGGAGGTCTTCTTCAAATTTCAAATACTGGTTTTTGGCGGGAAAGGCCATGCATATCGCTGTTGAATTTTGATCCGATTGTTGGAGCTGTTTTAGGGAGATTAAACACCGGAAATTGATTGGGCTGGACGTGATATGGATATAGAATTCTAGTATGGATGATTTCATGGGCTTAATTGGGCTAGAATATCCGGGAGAAGCAATCAAAGTTAAAACAGAGAGACGTGTCCTGTTGTGCACTTTCAAAGATTTTTGAGAGATTTCTGGAGGACTTTGACGCTGGATTAACATGTACATGGTCTTATTCAAGTCTAGGGAAGAGTTTGGTAGCTATTTTATAGCTAACAGCACGTGAAGAAGCTCAACAGAAGCGATTATTCTCTCAACAGCGCAGAGAAGAAAAAGAAAAGAAAAAGTCGGAATTTATACGAGATATTTGGGGTCTGTGGGATATATAAGAGTGTTTTCAAGTCATAAAAAGTTTGAGAAGAGTATAGGAGAGAATTGGGAGAGGTTTAGAGCACTACAGAGCAAGAAAATCCAAGTTGCAGAGATTCTGGTTCTGCTGCTGCTGCTGCTGCTGCGAGGAGGAAGAACGTGAAGAACAGACTCTCCAAGACCGTCGTTTATCAACAGTACCATCGACTGTCCGCTGCGGGTCGTAGTTCTTCAACAGTGCAAACAGCGAACTCTCTGTGTCGTTGTTATACAACACCTTTGTTGTATCAATTATTTTCAGCACTACCCCTTTGTAACAGTGACGCTGCAACAGTATAACAGCGTTACAAACTTCAATTATCAATTATTTTCATCAATAAAAACACTTATTTAGCCATGAATACATCTTGTGAGTGTGTTTTTGAGATGAGGAGCTAAACCCCTTAGCCAAGGCGACGGAGGAAGCCATTAGTCCTTATTTATGGTATAATTCTAACTTTATTATTTATTTGCAATATTATTATTTGATTATTTGCATGGAATTGAATTTGAAATATTAGTTTTTATTGAATAGTTGTGAATTATTTTGATGAAGCATGCTGGGTTTTAAAAACTTTTGATGTTTTATACTTTGTGATTACAATTATTACTTCAAAAATATACAAAAGGCATAATATTAGAATCACTCTACAAGAAAAATTGCATGAATATTAATTATTAGAATTTATCAAATAATGGGTCAATGGTGGAATCCAAGTCTTGGTAATTTTCTCTAAAGACTTGAATTATTTTGTTTATTTTCCTTTTTAAATTAAATCTAAAAAAAATTGTTTTCTTCACAAGTCTGAAAAGACCCCTTTTTACCACTACAACTACAATCACTATTTGAAAAACCATCAAAGCTCCCTCAATAATGGATGTTTCGCCAAGATCGCAGGGGAAGTCTTGCCACGAGGATCTTTCACCACTTCGTTCACGAACCCGTGGATGGTAAGAAACTTATCCTGCCAAAATATGTTATATCTGGAGGTAGTCGCTGGATTTCATTCTGAAAGAAGGAAAGGGAGACTTTTACCCGGCGCAAGGACACTGGAATCAAGAGCAGCTGACATCAATTCTTCTGGAGCCTCCAATTGACGAAGAAATGGGACTCTTTGGTCAAATCCCATATGCCGAGTAGCCCTGTCAATGTTATAAGGAACGACCTCATAAGATCCTTGGAAAAAAGATGGCACGTGTCCGGGAATGCAGCTTCGCATGAATATGATTTCTCCAACACTCATATTCTTTTCAGTAGAAAGCAAAGTCGTGTTTAGGGCAGAGGAAAAAGTGTTCGCCTAAACTATGGATGCATGGATCGGAGCCCAGGGACGAAAGTTAACTGCGTACGCGTTGTCGAGGAAGTCAATGAGATTTGATCCAGCTTTCGGACGCCTATTCAACCAACGAAATATCCTAGAGCCGCCATAGGATTCGGGAAATGAAGTCAGAGGGTTAGGAGCATAACTTTTGAAATGCTCCCGCAGCCACGCTTGGAGGAAAGCAACGTGGACGTACGAGTCTACTTTCATATAACCATTGGAAGCATGCATGTCTGCGGCCAGATGATCCATACGGGTGTACAAAGATCCAAGAAACAAGCCACCAATGGGGAGAATGACACCTTTCGCCAATTTGATGGCAAATTTGATGAGTTCCTGTTTTATATCCTTCTTGCCAGAGCCATCATCAAAAATGTCTCTGGATAGCAAGAGAGCCAAAAATGCTGCAACATGGAGCGCACTACTCAGCTCCTGATTTGACTCTGATTCACCTGGGAACCATTCAGACACCTACCAGTTATAGAAGAATTTCGTCTCATTTTCCTTCCGAACGAACCCTGCAGAATTCTTAACGAGGATGGTACACATTTTTTCTTCTTCACCAGACAAAGTGGTGTTAAGATTCCCTGTTATTGGAAGATTCAACAAGATGGCTACGCTCTCCAAAGAAATGGTCATTTCACCCCACCTACATATGGCCGTGTGAGTATCCGGACACCATCTGAAGATGAAAGTGATCAAGCCCGCAATGTATTTCCTGATTCGAAGTGTTGCAGAATCCATGACAGCATGATGATTTGCGCCTTGGTCAGATTGGCCTTCACGCAGTCTTGACTTATCATGAATTATATCCATTTATCAAAAGACTGCAATGGACTTTGAAAGATCTTGAAGTCGATAGGAGAAGCAATATACTCTTTTCTCTGAAGACAAAACCGCATTACGCGCCCTTGCCGAACCGATTGGACGTCTCCCTCATTTTCGGAACCGGTCAAAAGGATCGCGACATATTTGGGATGCGTCCTCTTAATTGTGGAAGACTTTGTGAAGAACTCATCATCCATATTCGGTTTGGAAACGCTATCATTTTTCAACGCAATGGCAAGACCGCTTTCAGGTCATAACAAAATCCTTTTATGCTGCTTAACTACAATGGAGCAGAAACGGAGAAAAGTCACTACTTTGAGAAAACTTGTTTAACCACAAGTCATAACACGCATAGCCAAAGGAGTTGGGACTAATTCCCGCTTCAACAAGCCATATTTTGCCGCGGAAAACACGCCCCTAGCCAAAAACCGTGTCTTGCAGCGGGAAGCATACTCTCGGCCAAAAGGAAGAGTGCACCCCACCGCGGAAATTGTGCCCATGACAACGGAGGAAAAAGAAACCCAAAAGCTAGGTTTTCATGGGAAAGGAATTAATGGAAGCCACCCGTCCGTGCATGCCTACTTTGCATAATGATTGTTTTCGTTGTTACTAATGTGGTGGCTAATATTACTGCAGTGCTACTGAGGAATCTTTCATACTGAAGTATTTATACAAATTTTATGGAATATATACCTATGGCTAGGGTTTACACCAATACAGAAGAGCAAGCAAAAGAAGAAACATTGGGGATACGTACCTGAAATATGCTCGCCTGCTTTATTGTTACTGCTCTGCCGCTAGCACCATGACGTGGAAAGAAAGCCAATAATACGAGATAAAGAGGATAGGTCACGCCTTTTATAGGCATAGCACTTTTGGAGTTCGAGTGAAGGAAGGTTTCTTGTTTGGGCTATACACGGAAAGAGGCGACCAGGCCCACGCTGACAACGCTCCATGGCGCCAACAAGCTGCAGCCAAGCCAGCGCCAACATTCCGCGCCTAAGTCGGGACCAACGGTCCGCGTCCCAGCCAGTGCCACACCCGGCGCCAACAATCTACGTCCAAGTCAGCAGACCATCTCTGTCGTCCCACGTCCCAGCCAAAACAGCGCCATTCCAAGCAAGCAGCGCCATGACTCCATCACTCCGTGATCAAAGCCGTGTTATCTCTGCCCATCCTGTGACCTAGCCGGCTCCATCCTCACTGTTTGGATAGCCAAAGTTCCAAGTCCAGTTTCCACCATTCCGCGAACTGAAGCCAGTTTCCATCATTCCACAGACTGAAGCCAAGCGTCATCTCCATACGTTCTGTAACCTATCCAGCTAGCGCCATCCACCGATTCGTGGCCCAAGCCAGAAACGCCACCGTTACCGCTCCACGACCGAACCCGCGGCGTCATCCCATGGCCCAAGTTGTCACCAACGTTCCGGGAATCAAAGCTCGCCATCACCCTGTGGCCAAGCCGGAAATATGCCAAGCCGCCGACACAAGGGTCATAGACTACTTGTGCCTCCTGCCAAAGGTTATTCGGATTTCCCTGGCAATCTCTTCGTGTGTTGCCCTTTCGATTTTACTCTCGTCTGTCACCATCTCATGCTTACCCCGCAACAATGCCACTGTTGCGTGCTAAGCAGGGGACTTAATGTTGATGGTGGCTTTTAGTTCAGGGATAAAATTGTAACACTCTGTAAAGAAACAGAGTCGTGTAAAGGTGATGGGTGTTCAACCTCTTCACTGGCACACTTATTGAGAAACTCAATATTCTCTCATAAAATTTACCCAGAACGGTGCATGTAGCAACAATCCCAGGCATTCTGTAAATTTTGGCACCTTGCCTACATTCAATTAATATAAGTTTCTATCAATGTTTTCTGTGCTATGTTCCCCGGCTGAACCCTTAATGTTGATATGGCATGACAATTTGTGTTCACTCGCATCAGAGTAGCATGAATTTCCAAGTATCAAGGATAAGGTCTTTGCATAAGGTATTCGATCAGAAAGCATGCTGCTCTCTGTCAATGAACTTAAAAGAACTTTGTGTCAACACATAGAATTCAATCAGTTATCCTGACTAATTTGCAAAAGTTAGGGTTTTACGCCTTGCGCAGTATATCATACCTTTCTTTTCGAAATTAAGCCTAGGCAAACTAGGTAATTAATCCTCCATGGATTAGCAGATGCAAAATCTTTCCCAGAATCAGAAAACAAGGATCCGCAGGATAGGAGCAGCAACAAAGAGAGGCGTGGCCATGCCTTAGGCCAACCAGCGCCATTTTCTATCGGCCAAGCACCATCCTAAACCGGCCATATTTCCCTCGACCAATCAGGTCGCCTTAAACTCGCCACACGCACATAAGTTGTGGCTGGGCCCATACTTGCCGACCCCATTCCCCATTGACCAATCAGGTCACATTAAACCTGCCACACACACCGAAAGGGTAGACACGCCCATGCTTGGCCGGCTCCCTACTTTCATTGGCCAATCATATTGCTCTAAACCTTCCGCGGCTTTAAAAAGGGTAGAAACTGTGTCAAGAGGTTACCATACTAAGTTGGCTTCCCAAAACCATGCCAACATGCAAACGACATGCCAAACATGCCAATAACAAACATGCCAAATGCACATGCCATGCGCACATGCCAAATGGCATGCCAAACATGCCAAAAGCATGCCAATCGCACATGCCAAACTATGTCAGCCATGCCACAACGCCACTGGCATGCACTAAAGGCGCCACTGTGCCATTGTCAGGCGCCAAGGGAAGGTAGCCATAATCAACGGCTACCCTTCCCTATGATATGCAATCTCATCCATCCAAGTTTGCCACCAAACTGAAAGACTTGTAGCAACCCTTAGGCGACCATCCGCCTAAATCCAGTGGTCATGGCTATGCTAGGTGCCACTTACACCATCATGCAGCCGGAATGCACAAAATATGCCAGCTATGCCGCAACGCCACTGGCATGCACTAAAGGCGCCATTGTGCCATTGTCAGGCGCCAACGGAAGGTAGCCATAATCAACGGATACCCTCCCCCATGAGATGCAATCTCAGCCATCCAAGTTTGCCACCAAACTGAAAAACTTCTGGCAATCTTTAGGCGACCAGCTGCCTAAATCCAGTGGCCATGGCTACGCCAGGTGCCACTTGCACCGTCATGCAGCCGGCATGCAAAAACTATTCCAGCCATTCCACCGTTCCACTGGCATGCACGATCCATGCCAAGCCATGCCGCATTGCCACTGGCATACATCAAGGTTCCACTGTGCTATTGTCAGGAGCCAACGGAAGGTAGCCATAATCAACAGCTACCCTTCCCCATGAGATGCAATCTCATCCATCCAAGTTTTCCACCAAAGTGAAAGACTTGTGGCAACTTTTAGGCGACCAGCCGCCTACGAGTCTACTAGAATCATATGTTATTTACCTGCGGAAAGCCTCTTGATTCTAACTTGCCACATGTAGCAAAGTGCTACATGTTTTCCACGAAAACACTCGAGACATCAAACATGTCAGTAACTGGGGGATACTCATCAGGGTATTGGTCTGGCGGTTTACGACGTGCGGCGTGAAATACGCCCGTTACAAGAAAGTGTCATGAAGAAGGGCGTTTAGTAATGGCAAGAAGTAATGTTGTAAACGTTTTCTTCATCATGGAAGCGTAAATTCTAACGTCACACGTTACTCCACTCTTCCACCACTCAATCGTTTCCACTTCCTACAATAGCAGGGTACATTTTATTATGACTTGTATTAATAGGTTTCACCTATTTCGGCAACAACATAGTATCCAGAAATTACCAAGAACTGATAGCTTTCCATTCTGCTAGCCAGTTCTACTTTCTCATACAATTCATAAACAACCACACCTTCAGAATCAACTATTCTGGTCTCAACACTTTCTTCGCTTCCCTCCCTAAGACCAACCCTTCACCTTCACTTTAGGACCGAAGCAAGCCTGGAACGGCTATTTCTTGGTTTAGGCCAGGATTGTAAGATTGATATCTCGAATCAAAAGTACTCACGTGCAGTGCATTATTTAGGGTCTAGACTCGTTACTCATCCACACACACAAAATTACCAAAACCAGCAGAAACCGTTTTCACCTACAAACAGCTGGAAAATTCCTTTATTTTCACTCACTCGACTTACCCGTAATATTTTCTCCATCTACAGCCGCCATGCGAGGTTTTCCAATTAAATATAAATTGGGATTGGTGGAGGTGGAGGTGTTAGAAACTCCCTCCGGCTCATTAGACCCGTCTCTGAAACCTAAAAACCAAATACAACAACAATCATTAGATATCTTTAAACCACGGAAAGTCATCTAGTTAAAAATCCTCTACTCTAAGTCAATACCAATAAGGTCCCTATAGAATGAACGTGATTTCAGAAAAGCTATTCTCAATTTCTATGCAACACCGGGAACAAACAACAACAAAAATTCAAAACTTGAGTTGACATATTTAGGTTACAACTTCTTTTAGTACATTTGTTAGTGAGCTAAAACATACCTTATCCAAACTATGCCCTAGGCCAATATCAGTACTCTAAAAATTATTCGTAAGGCTAGATTTGAAGTTTGCTACTCAAAGTAGCACTACACCTACCATTATTCTTTCTAGATTTTAGAATACATATTTCTTGGCTAATCAACTTTTGCAACTTAAAAGTAAAGAAACAAATTCGTAACAATATTCTACCTTAAAATCCTAATAAGGACTTCCAGTTCGGCTAAATCATGTTTGTACTTCATCCTCTATAAACTCCACCATCTGCCTTACATACCATATCACATAATTCTGTTAAGAATCAAGCAACCAATTCAACTGCTCTTCAGACTCCAACCCGCCTTAGTAAAACAATATAAATTACACTCACTATATAGTTATATCAACAGTGGCTATAAGAGATACTAAATAAATAATAATATAAAATATGTTGCAAAATGGTGCAAAACATATGAAGTACTTCCCGTCGAAGATAATGTAATCAAAAAAATATACTGACATGTTTTTATTCAGAAATCATATATTAGATATCTTAAAAAAATGATATCAATATTAAATATATTGCAAACTCTAAATAGTGCAAAGAATATGAATTGCTTCCCGTCGAAGATGATGTAATCAAAAAAATGCACCGATATATCTTTCTTCATAAATCATATACTTGTGTTAAGAATCAATAAGCGACCAAATCAATTGCTCTTCCAGGATCCAACTCTTTATAATGAAACGAAAAATCACGCTCACTATATGGTTGTATCAGTATACAATATCAGAGACACTATAAAAAACATAATATTAATAAATAAATAAAATAGATGGCCAATTATACATAATGAAAAGCATATGAAGTGCTTCCTTTCGAAGAACATGTATTCAACATATCTTTCTTCAGAAATCATATATTTGAGATACTAAAAAAAATGATATCCATGTTAAATGTATTGCAAACTATAAATAATGCAAATCATATGAAGTGCTTCCCGTTGAAGATGATGTAATCAAGAAAATGCACTGATACATCTTTCTTCATAAATCAAATACTTGTGTTAAGAACCAATAAGCGACCAAATCAATTGCTCTTCCAGGCTCCAACTCTCTATAATTAAACGGAAAATCACACTCAATATATGGTTGTATCAATGTATTAGAGACAATATTAAGAGAAAAAATATTTGGATAATATTAATAAAAAGAATAGATTGCCTACTCTACATAGTGAAAAGCATATGAATTGCTTTCTGTCGAAGAATATAAAATCAATGAAAAGTACTAACATATATTTCTTCAGAAATCATATACTTATGTTAAGAATCAAGCAGCCAACTGAACTAGTCCTCCAAACTCCAACTCCTTATAGTTAAATGAAAAATCACATGACTATATACTTGTACCAATATCTAATGTTAATATTAAATAGTTTGCTAACTCTAAATCGTACGAAGCATATGAATTTCTTCTTGTCAAGGAGATGCACTGATATATCTTTCTTTAGAAATCATATACTTTCTTTCAAAATCAAGAGGCCAACTCAACTACTCTTCCAGGCTCCAATTTCTTGTCACTAAATAAAAAACTACACACACTATATAGTCGTATTAATATATGACATTAGAAACACTAAAAAACATACCAATTGACATAAAATATATAGTTAACTCTAAATAGTGCAAAACATATAAAGTGTTTCCCTTCAAAGAAGATGTAATCAAGGAAACGCATTGATATATCTTTCTTCATGTAATCAAGGAAATACAACCAGTACTACGCACCAGGACCGATGGGAATTTTTGATTTGGTGTACCTGGAACCGTCACGACGCATACAAAAACTCCAATATATCTTTATTTATTATATCTTTCTTTATTAGTATGATTACTTTTACTGGGTAGCAAAATTTGATACACTTTGATAATCCAATATAAGGATTCTTTTCACCAGTTTCATTATATTTTTGTTGGCTAAATTTATTTTTTTTTTAGTATGGAATTTTATCGGCTCAAATTAATATTTTTTAATTACATAGAATGAACTTGGACGATCTAAGTGACGAACTCAAAAATTCAACAGTCCGAGATTTTAAAAAAACTTTGTAAACGTGGTGCAAGAATAGGAAATAAAATCTCAACCAATAAGGACTAAGAGTTTCATTAACCACCCAAAAGGAGGGTTAGCGCTTCCTTTGAACAGAACCAGAGATAGATCCCATTTTATAAAAAAAAAATTAACGTACACTAAATCTGAACAGTTTTAGACCAATCATAAGCCATGGTTTCGTGGACCGCAAATGAGAATAAAGGTAAGGAAACTTTAAACGTGGTCCTCAGCTATAAATACCCCTTATAAAAATAATTTGGTATCTCACAGGTTGTGTAGTAAGCCATCTTCTTCCTTTTTTTTAAAATGACTGCAAAGATTATCTATTAACATGATTAGTTGTGATTAAAAATTGAAGTATATGTTCTACTACCGGTTAAGAAAATGTAAGGAAAAGAGAAAAGTGTTCCTTTATTAATGAACTCAATTGTTCAGGAATTAGAGAATGTCGAAACTGGATCTTTTTATCTTAAAACATTGAAAACAAATTTTCTGTGCAAATATATTATGCATTAATCGAACGAATAGATCTCACTAAAATGTTTGTGCCCAAACAAAGATAGAGGTTACTGATGAGAAAATAATTACATAAAGATGTTGTGAACGATTATAAAGTAGGTCAGAATGAGGGTTCGTGTATAGAACTTCCCAAATCTATAATAATATTTGCAGCGGGGAAATGTTTTAAACCATTCTTTAAAGAAACAAAATATATAAATTCATCTGAATGCTTTGAAGTATTGGCTGGAAAATTCCCCTATTTACACTCACTCGACTTACCCGTTATCTTTTCTCCATCTACAACCTCCATGCGAGGTTTTCCAAAAAAGCTCCAGTCCCGTGTAGAATGAACGTGATTTCAAAAAAGCTATTCTCAGTTTCTATGCAACACCGGGAACAAACAACAAACAAAAAAAAAACTTGAGTTGACATATTTATGTTACAACTTCTTTCAGTACATTTGTTAGTGAGCTAAAACATACCTTATCCAAACTATGACCTAGGCCAACATCAGTACTCTAAAAATTATTCATTCGTAAGGCTAGATTTGAAGTTTGCTACTCAAAGTAGCACTACACCTTCCATTATTCTTGCTAGATTTTAGAATACATATTTCTTGGATAATCAACTTTTACAACTTAAAAATAAAGAAACAAAGTCGTAATAATATTCTACCTTAAAATCCTAATAAAGACTTCCAGTTCGGCTAAATCATGTTTGTACTTCATCCTCTATATACTCCACCATCTGCCTTACGTACCATATCACACAATTCTGTTAAGAATTAAGCAACCAATTCAACTTCTCTTCGGACTCCAACTCGCCTCAGTAAAACAAAGAAAATTACACTCACTATATAGTTATATCAATAGTGCGTATAAGAGATACTAAATAAATAATCTCAAATACATGACACAGTTTGGATAACTTGGCCTATGTAAAGAGCGGTCCATATTTGTTCTCACCATACATAAATTAACGGTCGTGGTGGGATCTCATGAAACCAAAATCTCCCATGTGTTTCGTTGTAGTTAACCAAAAAATTGTTCGTCTTTCATAGCACGATCTCATTCTTTCTGTCTTATTTTCTTCTCCTAGCTCTAACGCGTCTCTGTAGTGCGCTGGATTTAAATTGCAAAGATAAATCAAATGGTACAAATTTCTTCAGCGTATTCTGGTTCCTCCTCTATTTCTATTTATCAATTTCCAAGCTCGTAGAAGTAAAAATATATTTGATTGATTTTCTAATAAGTGTACGAAGGATTTGATTGATTATATGATTTCTTCCTAAGCTTAACTCAACTTTTTTTCCCTTATTTTTTCTTTCCTTTTACTGTTCTAATTATGTTTATGAATTTTATGTTTAGATTATTCTGTAATTTTTGTTTGAATTTCCTAATGAATTTTTGCAATTTTGGGCCATTAAATTTCTGCTTTATTTTTTTGGTTTTCATTTTTGTTTTTTTGTTTTGCAGATTGGTGAATGATCTGGGAATAATACCAATCTTTGAAGACTTCGTGGAAGCAGCTATACTAGCTGGTAGGATGGACATGGATGAAATTTTTGGAGGTAGGGTTTACAGTGATAGTCAAAATCAAAGAACAAATTTTTAATTGAGAACCCAAAAGTTTGATTTATGTTTTCTCAAATCTATTAAAAGTAAAATAGTAAATGTAAAGTCATGGCCTTAATGATTTTATATGAACGTATGTAGTTGCACTTTATACTTTGGAGTACATGGATTAGTAATCCGGTGTGCCATCAAATTCGATTTGCAGCACTACTTTTCATTTCCATTAGTATATGTGCATCTGAGTACCATGTGAACTTTCCAATGAAGATGCACTTTCTACTGGAATGTGAGGTATAGAGAGGTTATTTTGGTATCTGATTTGCGAATTTGACTACTTTATAAATCAACTTTCTATGCTATAAAGTGATATCTCCAAGATGGTTCCTTGGATTTTTTGTAGACTGTAGTAACCCCTGCTGAATGGGAATGAATCTTTGTTAGATTTTTTGAAACTTTAAGTGTTTTGATGACTTTGGCCCGTTCTTGAATGCTTAAAGGCTAAGAATTCAAATGCAAATTGATTTCTTTGATGTAAAATAAACTCCATCTTTAATGTAAATTGATTTCTTTGATGAACAAACGCAACACTGTATGTTTGATTCCTAAGGGGATCTATTTTAACATGGGATTGTTGGTTGGCTTGCTGCCAACTTTAAATAGAAGTGGAGCATTTATCTTCTGAAGGATAAACAAGTTTATTAGTCTCTGAAAAATTAAAGATGGAATTTTCTTTGATAGTAATTTAGGTGCTAAGTCACTCTCTCTTATTTGCATGAAGTTAGAGAACCTTTGCTTCACACATACACGTCGTTTAATTTCTATAGATGTCCATATGAGTATCATTTTACTTTGTAGCTTTCCTTAGCAGCTGTTGGCGGTATTGAAACCACTCCTTAAGGTAATGTATATATTGAGTTTTTGATAAGTGGTGTTCTAGATTTACTCTCGCAATAGATAATTACGAGAAGGAACCCTTGCAACAAAAACCAAAAAGTATATCAATCATGTTTTTCTTATTCTCCTGAAGCACAGAAAAATCTCTGCAATTGTTGATGAGGTTCAAGAGCATAAAAAAACTGTTAAACAAGGTTTATTCCTGTTTTTTAGGTCTTAGATGATTAAATTTTTTAGGTGTTAGATGATTAAATTAGGACACGATTTTTTTATAATGGGTTTGTTTATGATTATGAGTATGATTTAAATTAGGCGTCAGTTTATCCATTAAACCCAGGCTTTGGTTAGCACGCTAGGTCAAAATGGCGTTGTTTCCACATCCCACTTTCTGGCATATGAAATGAGAATTCAGAAACAAATTTTGGAAGGGATCTCTTAGATTCTCCACTGAATGTAAATAAAATTCGAGATACCTAAGAGTCGTGAACTGGGAAACAAGAAATAAAGATAAATCCACCCTTTCCTTCTTTTTTTTATAGGGTTTTTCAGTCGGTTTTAAGTTTAATTAGAATTTCTTATTTCTTAACAACTTCTAAATAGGATGAGATAAGATGATTCACAAAACCAACTTTTGGGAACCGAGTTGGTGTTGATGGGGTTATCTTTAGCAGCATATTTATGCTCGATGTATTTTTCAGAGAGGGGCAAAAAACAACTAGGGTTCACTTTGCAGCTTTTAGTTTGGTGAACGGTATCAATTTGGATTCGAAAGGTTTCTTTTAGAGCTTCAATTTTATTATGCATGTTTTTATAACAAGTTTCAGTAGTTTTTTCTTGAAGGTGATATTTATCAATCCTTATGTAACGTGTTTTGGCAATATGGCTGAATTGTTGATGATTTTGTGTTCTCTCGCTGCCAGAAATGAATTACAGAGAATTCATTGGAATTAAAAGAAAAACCAAGTAAGCATATTCAACCATCTTTTTTGTACTGTTAATACAAATGATGGAATATGACTTTATTTTAGCAATAGGGTCATAATCAACAGGTTTCACAAAACCAAGAATGGGGTCTGATTGAGTAACATCAGGGTCATAACCACCCATATCACAATGTACTATGAAATTTTAATGCTTAACAATAAATATGCACATTGTCAGAACAGAACCATCCAATGTGCTGCTAAATTATTACATCATACCAGGTTAGGCGAAAACAAATATTACTTTTTGTATAAC
Organism: Papaver somniferum; assembly: GCF_003573695.1. NCBI lineage: Eukaryota > Viridiplantae > Streptophyta > Magnoliopsida > Ranunculales > Papaveraceae > Papaver > Papaver somniferum. The sequence goes on along the minus strand of NC_039361.1, from coordinate 119,364,279 downwards.
ATATATAAAGACAAGTTAATGCTATTGTTATATAATTATGATATTAAAGACTACATATAGAAGTTTGGGCCTTCTTTCATGTTTGGAGTCCTCCACATTGCTGCATTCAACTCACCAGATAAGTTGAGTTATTCATAGATCTTAACTCAGTTGAACTTGATGCAGGACGAGTTTGTAAGATGGTTTTATTCCCCCTCCTCCATAAAATATAAGTTCCTCCCAATAAATTAGGCACGAAGCCCATCTCTTCGACGGATGTTTTCGACTTCAATTCCAATTTTACAGACAAATAAGGAAAATTAAGGTGAGGATTTGTATGAAATTTCTTTTCGTCACATGCTTTTTATAATATTCCGATATCTTTACCGTAGTATGAGGGATGTGATATGAGATATCACTAATACATCTATAGGTTTATCTCCTACTTTTGGATGAGAGGAAGGAAGAAATCAGTCGAGGATGTTGAATAAGAAGACGATATGCCATTGATACCTCAGTTCTCCGGATCCTAAAGATCTGAAAGGCTTTGGGACATGAAAATTTTGTAATGGGATGTGTCCACCATCTAGGCCGCATGTTTAAGTTAAACTCTTGTATATACATTTTTTTTTTACTGTTTGGTTAAAAAATTTGGGTTCCTTTAAGAAAGTTTGAATATTCTATACTAGGTTATCTGTTGATAAAAAAACCCATATTTTAAAATTTACCACATCATCATTTTAAAATACTTTAGAATGTGAGTAAAATGAGCAAATTGTTAAGGCCCTTAAAAGAATTTACATCAATCAACATAACTGAAAAAGAAAAAAACACAACAGAGATTTTGATGTCCTTATACTGTTTGATATATAAAGTCATCTGTGATTAGTATAGTCTAATGTTTTCGCTCAATTCGTAGTTTAGCTCTACAATGAAAAAGCACTTAAATGTGCCCACTACAAACACGGAGCAGGGCTCTAATCACCACGCCGGTTAAGAATCAGGTGTATACATATCTAGCCTCTACTTGCTTATAAATGAAGATGCATCATGGGACCAATTTGATGACATACTGTTGATAGTTGGGGTTGCAGGATATAACGGGTTTCTTTTACATAATTCAGGAAATATATGTTTGAAATTGTTGTGTTTAATTCCAGTACACTGCTTCTGTATCTTTTTCTGATTTGTATTTCCAAAGTTTCAACAAATGTACTGGATTAATATGTTCAATCTTATAAAAAGAAAGGAAAGCCGATGAAAGCTAATGTAAATATTTTGGGGCGACGTCTCTCTCTCATTACAGTTGTCCTTGGGAGTTTGGAACTGGCAAGTTTACTGCATCTTATTTGGAGAAGACACTGGATAATGACAACTTGCTGAGATTGCACCTAATCCCAAATGCGCTAAGAGGTGGTGTGCTGTAAAGTGAATTGCAATCTGTGCTAACCCCTTTTTTGATCTACACCAATTTGTTACATGACTAATTTGTGGGAAACACCCTTTTTTCATGCCGCGAGGTTGCTAAATAGTTGCATGAGTTACCAGCTTTAGTTAGATGTTTGGAACTGAAATTGATTTTATTGATTTCTCTTGCAGATTATCGTTTCATCTTGGGATTCTCTTGGATGGATTTTAAATATATAATGATTACCACAATACTGAAACCAATATCATTGCATATTTCAGAAAGTTATAAAAGACAACCAGATTCAATTTAGTAGAAAAATGGTAAGAAATGCTGAGGACGTCCATTAATTTTGTTTTATAAAATCAGTATTGCTTGCATTCCTGATATAAAATCTTGATTGTCACAAAGGTAATTATCTTCTTCCTTTTTTTTGGCATAGTGTTAGTTAAGAAGAGGAACGTTGTCCAGTGTGGTCTTTGATTCTTATTTGAAATAATTGCAGATCTTCATAGGTTGTCTAATTTGGGATTTGGGGAGAAGAATATTGGAATAGGGCAGGAGACGGAGTATTTCTGTCGATATTTCTGTTAAAAATAGTAATATCCCTTCAAGTGTCTTACTCTTTATGTAAGAAGGAATCATATTTAGATAGCAACACAGCAGCAACAACATATACTTGGATGTGAATTAGATTTTTCAGTTGATATGAAAACACAATCCGAGTGGAAGAGTGTCCGCTTAAATTGTAGAGATAAGCTTACATGTCTGAGGCTAATTCAATTATGTTGATATTTCTACAGATTACTTCATTATTTCATTAAATATAAAATGGCTTGCACCGACTGGAAACACTAACTACAATTCCTAGATGCATTTTGAAACAAAAAATATAATGCATGCATGTGCCGTTACGGCACGGGTTAAGACTTAGTAATATAAAATATGTTGCAAAATAGTGCAAAACATATGAAGTGCTTCCCGTCGAAGATAATGTAATCAAAAAAATATACTGACATGTTTTTATTCAGAAATCATATATTAGATATCTTAAAAAAATGATATTCATATCAATATTAAATATATTGCAACCTCTAAATAGTGCAAAGAATACGAAGTGCTTCCCGTCGAAGATGATGTAAGCAAGAAAATGCACCGATATATCTTTCTTCATAAATCATATACTTGTGTTAATAACCAATAAGCGACCAAATCAATTGCTCTACCAGGATCCAACTCTTTATAATGAAACGAAAAATCACGCTCACTATATGGTTATATCAATATACGATATCAGAGACACTATAAAAAACATAATATTAATAAATAAAAAAATAGATGGCCAATTATACATAGTGAAAAGAATATGAAGTGCTTCCTTTCGAATAACATGTAAACAATATATCTTTCTTCAGAAATCATATATTTGAGATACTAAAAAAATGATATCCATGTTAAATGTATTGCAAACTATAAATAATGCAAAGCATATGAAGTGCTTCCCGTCGAAGATGATATAATCAAGAAAATGCGCTGGTATGTCTTTCTTCATAAATCATATACTTGTGTTAAGAACCAATAAGCGACCAAATGAATTGCTCTTCCAGGCTCCAACTCTCTATAATTAAACGGAAAATCACACTCAATATATGGTTGTATCAATGTATTAGAGACACTATTAAGAGAAAAAATATTTGGATAATATTAATAAAAAAGAATAGATTGCCTACTCTACATAGTGAAAAGCATACGAACTGCTTCCCGTCGAAGAATATAAAATCAATAAAAAGTACTAACATATATTTATTCATAAACCATATACTTGCGCTAAGAATCAAGCAACCAACTGAACTGGTCCTCCAAACTCCAACTCCTTATAGTTAAATGAAAAATCACATGACTATATAGTCGTATCAATATCTAATGTTAATATTAATTAGTTTGCTAACTCTAAGTCGTACGAAGCATATGAAGTGTTTCTTGTCAAGGAGATGCACTGATATATCTTTCTTCAGAAATCATATACTTGCTTTCAAAATCAAGAGGCCAACTCAACTACTCTTCCAGGCTCCAATTTCTTGTCACTAAATAAAAAACTACACCCACTATGTAGTCGTATTCATATATGACATTAGAGACACTAAAAAACACACAAATTGACATAAAATATGTAGTTAACTCTAACTAGTGCAAAACATATAAAGTGCTTCCCGTCAAAGAAGATGTAATCAAGGAAACGCATTGATATATCTTTTTTCATGTAATGAAGAAAATACAACCAGTACTACGCACAGGGACCGATGAGAATTTTTGATTTGGTGTGCTCGGTACCGTCACGACGCATCTAAAAACTCCAATATATCTTTCTTTATTATATCTTTCTTAATTAGTATGATTACTTTTACTGGGTAGCAAAATTTGATACACTTTGATAATCCAATATATGGATTCTTTTCACCAGTTTCATTATATTTTTGTTGGCTAAATTTTTTTTTTTTTTAGTATGGAATTTTATCGGCTCAAATTAATATTTTTTAATTACATAGAATGAACTTGGACGATCTAAGTGACGAACTCAAAAATTCAACAGTCCGAGATTTTAAAAAAAAAATTGTAAACATGGTGCAAAAATAGGAAATAAAATCTCAACCAATAAGGACTAAGAGTTTCATTAACCACCGAAAAGGAGGATAAGCGCTTTCTTTGAACAGAACCAGAGATAGATCTCATTTTATTAAAAAAATTAACGGACACTAAATCTAAACAGTTTTTAGACCAATCATAAGCCATGGTTTCGTGGACCGCAAATGAGAATAAAGGTAAGGCAACTTTAAACGTGGTCCTCAGCTATAAATACCCCTTATAAAAATAATTTGGTATCTAACAGATTGTGTAGTAAGCCATCTTCCTCTAAAAAAAATGACTGCAAAGATTATCTATTAACATGATTAGTTGTGATTAAAAATTGAAGCATATGTTCTACGACCGGTTAAGAAAATGTAAGGAAAAGAGAAAAGTGTTCATTTATTAATGAACTCAATTGTTCGGGAATTAGAGAACGCCGAAACTGGATCTTTTTATCTTAAAACATTGAAAACAAAATTTCTATGCAAATATATTATGTATTAGTCGAACAAATAGATCTCACTAAAACATTAGTGCCCAAACAAAGATATCGGTTACTGATGAGAAACAATTACATAAAGATGTTGTGAACGATTATAAAGTAGGTCAGAATGAGGGTCCGTGTAAAGAACTTCCCGTATCTATAATAATATTTGCAGCGGGGAAATGTTTTGAACCATTCTTTAAAGAAATAAAATATATAAATTCGTCTGAATGCTTTGAAGTAGTGGATGGAAAATTAACTTATTTATACTCACTCGACTTACTGCGTAATCTTTTCTCCATCTACAACCGCCATGCGAGGTTTTCCAGTTAAATATCAACTGGGATTGGTGGAGGTGTTAGCAACTCCCTACGGCTCATTAGACCCGTCTCTGAAACCTAAAACCCAAATACAACAACAATCATTAGATATCTTTAAACCACGTAAAGTCATCTAGTTAAAAATCCTCTACTCTAAGCCAGTACCAATAAGGTCCCGTGTAGAATGAACGTGATTTCAAAAAAGCTATTCTCGGTATCTATGCAACACCGGGAACAAACAACAAAAAAAATTCAAAACTTGAGTGGACATATTTAGATTACAACTTCTTTCAGTACATTTGTTAGTGACCTAAAACATACCTTATCCAAACTATGCCCTAGGCCAATATCAGTACTCTAGAAATTATTCGTAAGGCTAGATTTGAAGGTTGCTACTCAAAGTAGTACTACACCTACCATTATTCTTGCTAGATTTTAGAATACATATTTCTTGGCTAATCAACTTTTGCAACTTAAAAGTAAAAAAACAAATTCATAATAATATTATACCTTAAAATCCTAATAAAGACTTCCTGTTCGGCTAAATCATATTTGTACTTCATCCTCTATATACTCCACCATCTGCCTTACGTACCATATCACACAATTCTGTTAAGAATCAAGTAACCAATTCAACTGCTCTTCAGACTCCAACTCGCCTCAGTAAAACAAAAAAAAATTACACTCACTATATAGTTATATCAATAGTGGGTATAAGAGATACTAAATAAATAATAATATAAAATATATTGCAAAATAGTGCAAAACATATGAGGTGCTTCCCGTCGAAGATAATGTAATCAAAAAAATATACTGACATGTTTTTATTCAGAAATCATATATTAGATATCTTAAAAAAATGATATCAATATTAAATATATTGCAAATAAATAGTGCAAAGAATATGAAGTGCTTCCCGTCGAAGATGATGTAATCAAGAAAATACACCGATATATGTTTGTTCATAACCATATACTTGTGTTAAGAACCAATAAGCGACCAAATCAATTGCTCTTCCAGGATCCAACTCTTTATAATGAAACGAAAAATCACGCTCACTATATGGTTGTATCGATATACAATATCAGAAACACTATAAAAAACATAATATTAATAAATAAAAAAATAGATGGCCAATTATACATAGTGAAAAGCATATGAAGCGCTTCCTTTCGAATAACATGTAATCAATATATCTTTCTTCAGAAATCATATATTTGAGATACTAAAAAAATGATATCCATGTTAAATGTATTGCAAACTATAAATAGTGCAAAGCATATGAAGTGCTTCCCGTCGAAGATGATGTAATCAAGAAAATGCGCTAGTATGTCTTTCTTCATAAATCATATACTTGTGTTAAGAACCAATAAGCGACCAAATCAATTCCTCTTCCAGGCTCCAACTCTCTATAATGAAACGGAAAATCACACTCAATATATGGTTATATCAATGTATTAGAGACAGTATTAAGAGAAAAAAATATTTGGATAATATTAATAAAAAAGAATAGATTGCCTACTCTACATAGTGAAAAACATATGAACTGCTTCCCTACGAACAATATAAAATCAATGAAAAGTACTAACATATATTTCTTCAGAAACCATATACTTGCGCTAAGAATCAAGCAACCAACTGAACTGGTCCTCCAAACTCCAACTCCTTATAGTTAAATGAAAAATCACATGACTATATAGTTGTATCAATATCTAATGTTAATATTAATTAGTTTGCTAACTCTAAGTCGTACGAAGCATATGAAGTGCTTCTTGTCAAGAAGATGCACTGGTATATCTTTCTTCAGAAATCATATACTTGCTTTCAAAATCAAGAGGCCAATTCAACTACTCTTCCAGGCTCCAATTTCTTGTCACTAAATAAAAAACTACACCCACTATATAGTCGTATTGATATATGACATTAGAGACACTAAAAAACACACAAATTGACATAAAATATATGGTTAACTCTAAATATTGAAAAACATATAAAGTGCTTCCCGTCAAAGAAGATGTAATCAAGGAAACGCATTGATATATCTTTCTTCATGTAATCAAGGAAATACAACCAGTACTACGCACATGGACCGATGTGAATTTTTGATTTGGTGTGCCCGGTACCGTCACGACGCATCTAAAAACTTCAATATATCTTTCTTTATTATATCTTTCTTTATTAGTGTGATTACTTTTACTGGGTAGCAAAATTTGATACACTTTGATAATCCAATATAAGGATTCTTTTCACCAGTTACATTATATTTTTATTGGCTAAAATATTTTTTTTTAGTATGGAATTTTATCGGCTCAAATTAATATTTTTTTAATTACATAGAATGAGCTTGGACGATCTAAGTGACGAACTCAAAAATTCAACAGTCCGAGATTTTAAAAAAAAATTGTAAACATGGTGTAAGAATAGGAAATAAAATCTCAACCAATAAGGACTAAGAGTTTCATTAACCACCCAAAAGGAGGGTAAGCGCTTCTTTTGAACAAAACCAGAGATAGAGCCCATTTTATAAAAATAAATATTAACGGACACTAAATCTAAACAATTTTTAGACCAATCATAAGCCATGGTTCCGTGGATCGCAAATGAGAATAAAGGTAAGGCAACTTTAAACGTGGTCCTCAGCTATAAATACCCCTTATAAAAATAATTTGGTATCTCACAGATTGCGTAGTAAGCCATCTTCTTTTAAAAAAAATGACTGCAAAGATTATCTATTAACATGATTAGTTGTGACTAAAAATTGAAGCATATGTTCTACGACCGGTTAAGAAAATGTAAGGAAAAGAGAAAAGTGTTCCTTTATTAATGAACTCAGTTGTTCAGGAATTAGAGAACGCCGAAACTGGATCTGTTAATCTTAAAACATTGAAAACAAAATTTCTGTGCAAATATATTATATATTAGTCGAACAAATAAATCTCACTAAAACGTTTGTGCCCAAACAAAGATAGAGGTTATTGATGAGAAAAAGTTACATAAAGATGTTGTGAACGATTATAAAGTAGGTCAGAATGAGGGTTCGTGTACAGTACTTCCCAAATCTATAATAACATTTGCAGCGGGGAAATGTTTTGAACCATTTTTTAAAGAAATAAAATAATAAATTCGTCTGATTTCTTTGAAGTATTGGCTGGAAAATTCCCTTATTTACACTCACTCGACTTACCCGTCATCTTTTCTCCATCTACAACCACCATGCGAGGTTTTCCAATTAAATATCAACTGGGATTGGTGGAGGTGTTAGCGACTCCCTCCGGCTCATTAGACCCGTCTCTGAAACCTAAAAACCAAATACAACAAAAATCATTACATATCTTTAAACCACATAAAGTCATCTAGTTAAAAATCCTCTACTCTAAACCAGTACCAATAAGGTCCCGTGTAGAATGAACGTGATTTCAAAAAAGCTATTCTCGGTATCTATGCAACACCGGGAACAAACAACAAAAAAATTTCAAAACTTGAGTGGACATATTTAGATTACAACTTCTTTCAGTACATTTGTTAGTGACCTAAAACATACCTTATCCAAACTATGCCCTAGGCCAATATCAGTACTCTAGAAATTATTCGTAAGGCTAGATTTGAAGGTTGCTACTCAAAGTAGTACTACACCTACCATTATTCTTGCTAGATTTTAGAATACATATTTCTTGGCTAATCAACTTTTGCAACTTAAAAGTAAAAAAACAAATTCATAATAATATTATACCTTAAAATCCTAATAAGGACTTCCAGTTCGGCTAAATCATGTTTGTACTTCATCCTCTATATACTCCACTATCTGCCTTACGTACCATATCACACAATTCTGTTAAGAATCAAGCAACCAATTCAACTGCTCTTCAGACTCCAACTCGCCTTAGTAAAACAAAAAAAAATTACACTCACTATATAGTTATATCAATAGTGGGTATAAGAGATACTAAATAAATAATAATATAAAATATGTTGCAAAATAGTGCAAAACATATGAAGTGCTTCCCGCCGAAGATAATGTAATCAAAAAAATATACTGACATGTTTTTATTCAGAAATCATATATTAAATATCTTAAAAAAATGATATTGATATCAATGTTAAATATATTGCAAACTAAATAGTGCAAAGAATATGAAGTGCTTCCCATCTAAGATGATGTAATCAAGAAAATGCAGCGATATATCTTTCTTCATAAATCATATACTTGTGTTAAGAACCAATAAGCGACCAAATAAATTGCTCTTCCAGGATCCAACTCTTTATAATGAAACGCAAAATCACGCTCACTATATGGTTGTATCAATATACGATATCAGAGACACTATAAAAAACATAATATTAATAAAAAAAATAGATGGCCAATTATACATAGTGAAAAGCATGTGAAGTGCTTCCTTTCGAATAACATGTAATCAATATATCTTTCTTCAGAAATCATATATTTGAGATACTAAAAAAATGATATCCATGTTAAATGTATTGCAAACTATAAATAGTGCAAAGTATATGAAGTGCTTCCCGTCGAAGATGATGTAATCAAGAAACTGCGCTGGTATGTCTTTCTTCATAAATCATATACTTGTGTTAAGAACCAATAAGCGACCAAATCAATTGCTCTTCCAGGATCCAACTCTCTATAATTAAACGGAAATCACACTCAATATATGGTTGTATCAATGTATTAGAGGCACTATTAAGAGAAAAAATATTTGGATAATATTAATAAAAAAAATAGATTTCCTACTCTACATAGTGAAAAGCATATGAACTGCTTCCCGTCGAAGAATATAAAATCAATGAAAATTACTAACATATATTTCTTCAGAAACCATATACCTGCGCTAAGAATCAAGCAACCAACTGAACTGGTCCTCCAAACTCCAACTCCTTATAGTTAAATGAAAAATCACATGAATATATAGTTGTATCAATATCTAATGTTAATATTAATTAGTTTGCTAACTCTAAGTCGTATGAAGCATATGAAGTGCTTCTTGTCAAGGAGATGCACTGATATATACTTTCTTTCAAAATCATATACTTGCTTTCAAAATCAAGAGGCCAACTCAACTACTCTTCCAGGCTCCAATTTCTTGTCAGTTGTCACTAAATAATAAACTACACCCACTATATAGTCGTATTGATATATGACATTAGAGACACTAAAAAACACACAAATTGACATAAAATATATAGTTAACTCTAAATAGTGCAAAACATATAAAGTGCTTCCCGTCAAAGAAGATGTAATCAAGGAAACGCAGTGATATATCTTTCTTCATGTAATCAAGGAAATACAACCAGTACTACGGACCGGGACCGATGTGAATTTTTGATTTGGTGTGTTCGGTACGTTACGACGCATCTAAAAACTCCAATATATCTTTCTATATTATATATTTCTTTATTAGCATGATTACTTTTACTGGGTAGCAAAATTTGATATATATATATATATATATATATATATTTTTTTAGTATGGAATTTTATCGGCTCAAATTAATATTTTTTAATTACATAGAATGAACTTGGACGATCTAAGTGACGAAATTCAACAGCCCGAGATTTTAAAAAACTTTGTAAACGTGGTGTAAGAATAGGAAATAAAATCTCAACCAATAAGGACTAAGAGTTTCATTAACCACCCAAAAGGAGGGTAAGCGCTTCCTTTGAACTTGGAACCAGAGATAGAGCTCATTTATTAAAAAAAATTAACGGACACTAAATCTAAACAGTTTTTAGACCAATCATAAGCCATGGTTTCGTGGACCGAAAATGAGAATAAAGGTAAGGCAACTTTAAACGTGGTCCTCAGCTATAAATACCCCTTATAAAAATAATTTGGTATCTCACAGGTTGTGTAGTAAGCCATCTTCTTTTAAAAAAAAATGACTACAAAGATTATCTATTAACATGATTAGTTGTGATTAAAAATTGAAACATATGTTCTACGATCGGTTAAGAAAATGTAAGGAAAAGAGAAAAGTGTTCCTTTATTAACGAACTCAATTGTTCGGGAATTAGAGAAGCTCGAAACTGGATCTGTTTATCTTAAAACATTAAAAACAAAATTTTTGTGCAAATATATTATGTATTAATAGAACAAATAGATCTCACTAAAACGTTTGTGCCCAAACAAAGATAGAGATTACTGATGAGAAACAATTACACAGAGATGTTGTGAACGATTACAAAGTAGGTAAGAATGAGGGTTCGTATATAGAACTTCCCAAATCTATAATAATATTTGCAGCGGGGAAATATTTTGAAACATTATTTAAAGAAATAAAATATATAAATTCGTCTGAATGCTTTCAAGTATTGTCTGGAAAATTCCCTTATTTACACTCACTCGACTTACCAGTAATCTTTTCTCCATCTACAACCTCCATGCGAGGTTTTCCAATTAAATATCAATTGGGATTGGTGGAGGTGTTAGCAACTCCCTCCGGCTCATTAGACCGGTCTCTGAAACCTAAAAACCAAACACAACAACAATCATTAGATATATTTAAACCATAGAAAGTCATCTAGTTAAAAATCCTCTACTCTAAGCCAATATCAATAAGGTCCCATGTAGAATGAACGTGATTTCAAAAAAGCTATTCTCAGTTTCTATGCAACATCGGGAACAAACAACAACAAAAATTCAAAACTTGAGTTGACATATTTAGGTTACAACTTCTTTTAGTACATTTGTTAGTGAACTAAAACATACCTTATCCAAACTATGCCCTAGCAACTCGGTAACTACAAGTTCATTCATCCCATATATCAATGGAAATATCCAATATCCCCATTTCCACCATTTTTTACATAAAGTATTTAGAAGTCTGAAAAAGGAAAAACATCCTTATATAGGAAACAAAGAGTGCATAAAGGCCGATAACTACCATTTATCTGATTGCATACTCCTAATGGATGCCAAAGTAACACACTTTATGTATTTATTTATTCTAGGATTATGGATTTACTTTAAAAGAATATTGATATATAAAACATTTGGAATAAACTTGGACTAATACGTGATGTTAAAATCAAAAAGTCAGCCCAGAAATTACTGTTACCATACAATAATTTCATTGATATAAATATTGATAAAAAAAAATCATCACAACAGTATGTCCTCATTATTCCAAATCATTAATGAAGAGTTCAAAGCGATTAATAGAGTACGTGAAATCCTACCAATTGCTGACTTGAATAAAAAATCCAACCAAGAAAATGAAAATTACCCGAGCAGTCTTCGTAGGAGAGGAGCAATGCCAATCAACTAAAGTTTTCATTATATTTGCAAAACGATGATATTGAATTGTAAGCATCCATTAACAAAAGACAAAAATAGGTAATCATACAGTAATTTCATCGATATAAATATTGATAAAAAAAAATCATCACAACAATTTGTCCTCATTATTCCAAATCATTAATGAAGAGTTCAAAGCGACTAATAGAGTAAAATCCTACCAATTGCTGACTTGAATGAAAAATCCAACCAAGAAGATGAAAATTATCCGAGCAGTCTTCATATGAGAGGAGCAATGCCAATCAACTAAAGTTTTCATTATATGAGCAAAACGATGATATTGAATCGTAAGCATCCATTAACAAAAGACAAAAACAGCAGACCATATGTTTCTTCACTGTCAGTATGCCTTTGAAGTTTGGTCTGAATTCATTAAGGCTTTCAAAATTTCATGAGTTTGTCCTTCTACAGTAAAAAAGATATTTGAGATGTGGAGATTCAATGTATTGAGTGGAAGATGTAAAGAAGTTGGTGGAAAGTGATTTATGCAGCGTTGTGGCATCTGTGGAAGGAGATGAGTAGTAGAGCTTTTGGAGGAAGAGCCATGGCAGTTGAGGAACTTTGTTTGCTTATTAGACAGACTATTGTATTTTGGCTTTCAGATAGGGAGGTGTTTAATGATTGTTCAATTTCTCAGGTGTTGTATATGTGGGATACAGTTCTACACTTGTAGTTTAAGGTAGAATTGTTCCTAGGCTGGTTTTGTACATATCACTTTTTTTTCAATATAACCTTCTTCTCTTTTTTTTTCCTAAAAAAAAGACAAAAATTGCATAGAAGCAACATCCAAAAACATTAAAAAAAGAATGAGGCTTGAATTTGCACTCAAGCGTTTTTATATAGGGAGAGATTTTTTTTATTTTTTGGAATTAATGTCTTATATTTACCAAAAAAAAAAAACAAAAAGATTTTTTCTTCTCCATTTTATTTTATCTTTGCCTTTGGATTAATTAGAAAACTATATATATGTATATATATATATATATATATATATAGAATATTGTCTTTTTTGGTTAGGTATATTGGCGATTTAATGTTCCGTGATTTTTTTTCTTAATCAATTTTAGGAAAATGTATTTAGAATATTTCTATTTTTAGTTAGTTATATTAGAGTTATTATGTTCGCGATTTTTTTTTTCTTTGCTGATAAATATAGAATGAGTGATGTAAAAACATAATTTCAGGATTAATTTTAGAAAAATATATTTTTAATATTGTTAAATTTTCTTACCCCATATTTATTGGACTAAGGAATGACCCTTGTCGTACAAGCATGGGCTATTTCACAGTGTTCTGGGCCTTAGATAAGTCTGCAAGAATTTGACTTCTTCTTGTATCTTTTGTTTATGTCAAAATAGGTTGAAAAAACTTCGTGCCTTTTCCGTGGTCCATGAATAACGGTGTAGATTGATTTGAATCCGTGCCATGTCGTTATTACAGGACTCGCACACGAACACGAACACGAATTTATTTCTTTGAAGCTTCTCTCTGTCGTCTGTCCGCCTTCTCTTTCTTTCCGAAATATGAGGCTATCAACCACTTCGGCTTCCGCTATTTTACCTGTTACTATTGTTGCTGCCATCATTTCCATCATGCTAAATTCATTTTGGTAGTACACAGAAAATTTAAACCACTTATTATACCAACTCTAATCGAAAAGGGTTAAGTAACTCATCTAAAATCTCTATCACTCTAAGTTTTATTAAATTATGTGGTTTCTACTATCCGTGGAAATGCCTCACCGAAATTAGAGCTAATAATTTGGTGTCAGACAATTGACCCTGACTAAGCTTAATGTAGTTGAGCTTCAATGGAGCCCCCTAGTTAGAATAATCTTCTTATGGATGCACCCATACTCTATCAGGTGTATTTTGAATCAAATGTGATGAACGGTTAGACCCATGTATTACCATAGCTTTGGAAAACTTTAGTCCGGCAACTTCTATAATTCAGATTGTCCATATAATAAAATGTAATTAGAGATAGTGGACGGTCGGCATTCAGTTAGTAAAATCAAACAACTATGGTAAAATGACACTAGCGATAAATAGTAGAAGACTGATAGCATCAGACAACACTTCAAAGAAAGTAGACCGCTGAACTTGACCGACAAATGAAATTTTAACAAACAAACTTCTGCAGATTAGACTCTTAATAATTTGAACATACACCTTCCTGACTTATTAATCAAGCTTGTTACAGGGGCGGCATGGTTTATGAGAGGGGCGGCATTGTGATAATAATGTCCTTTTAGTTGGTTAGGGGATGTCCTAAAGGGAATGTAAATTGACTAGATTACCCTTTTCATCTTAAATCATTTTTTTTTTAAACCTAATGAATCAGAAAAAATCAAATCAGTTTTTTTTTTCATCTTCTCTTCTCCTCCATCAACCGTACCCTCCATTAAAACTGAAAATTTCATCATCTTCGATTAATCGACGATTTGAAAAATGTTTGGAAAAACTCAGTTAGGGTTTAGTTTGTCGTGGTGGATGTAAGTTAATTTTGTATCAAAAATTAGGATTTTGTATGAAAATTGAAATTGAAATTTCTGGTTGCATGTGAGTTACGGTTGGTAATAACTCAAATACGAACCGTAATTGTAGATTAGTTGATGTTACGGTTGGTTTTAACTCAAATACCAACCGTAAGTTCTTAATTTTGAGAAATATGTTCAGTTACGGTTTGTATTTGCATCATATTTATCAACCGTAATTAAGTTACGGTTTGTTACTCAAACAACCATACCAACCATAAATAATCTTGTGTCTTAAGAATTTATCGAATAATGATTTCCGGTTCAAAAGTTAAGTTGATATACCAACCATAGGGTAGTTATGGTTGGTCTCGATTCATTAGTTACCAACCGTAATTTAGTTACGGTTGTTGTCCAAATTTAATTACCAACCGTAACTGGTTTTACGATTGGATCTTCCCCAAATTTAACTAGTTACGGTTGGTATTTGATAACTTACGAGCCGTAACTCTTAGTTACAGTTGGTCACGAGCAAAATTGCAACCGTAAGTTCTTCTGAAAATTTAAAAGTGTTGATTTCGTTACGTACTTTAGATAATTTTGAGCGAGAAAAAGCTAATGGGAACTAATTTAACAGTGTTGATTAGACTCTTAATAATTTGAACATACACCTCCCTGACTTATTAATCAAGCTTATTATAGGGGCGGCATGGTTTATTAGAGGGGTGGCATTGTGATAGTAATGTCCTTTTAGTTGGTTAGGGGATGTCCTAAAGGGAATGTAAATTGACTAGATTACCCTTTTCATCTTAAATCAACCAAAATCAAATCAATTTTTTTTAAACCTAATGAATCAGAAAAAATTAAATCAGTTTTTTTTTCATCTTCTCTTCTCCTCCATCAATCGTAACCTCCATTAAAACTGAAAATTTCATCATTTTCGATTAATCGACGATTTGAAAAATGTTTGGAAAAACCCAATTAGGGTTTAGTTTGTCGTGTTGGATGTAAGTTAATTTTGTATCAAAAATTAGGGTTTTGTATGAAAATTGAAATTAAAATTTCTGGTTGCAGGTGAGTTACGGTTGGTAATAACTCAAATACGAAATGTAATTGTAGATTAGTTGATGTTACGGTTGGTTTTAACTCAAATACCAACCGTAAGTTCTTAGTTTTGAGAAATATGTTCAGTTACGGTTTGTATTTGCATCATATTTATCAACCGTAATTAAGTTACGGTTTGTTACTCAAACAACCATCCCAACCATAAATAATCTTGTGTCTTAAGAATTTATCAAATAATGATTTCCGGTTCAAAAGTTAAGTTGACACACCAACCGTAGGGTAGTTACGGTTGGTCTCGATTCATTAGTTACCAACCGTAATTTAGTTACGGTTGTTGTCCAAATTTAATTACAAACCGTAACTGGTTTTACGATTGGATGTTCCCCAAATTTAACTAGTTACGGTTGGTATTTGATAACTTACGAACCGTAACTCTTAGTTACGGTTGGTCACGAGCAAAATTTCAACCGTAAGTTCTTCTGAAAATTTAAAAGTGTTGATTTTGTTACGTACTTTAGATAATTTTGAGCAAGAAAAAGCTAATGGGAACTAATTTAGAAGTATATCGGGTCACTGGAATCACTCATTTTGGTTGAGTGAATCAAAATTTAAAGTTTCACAAATATCACAAAAGTTTTTGTTCTTCTTCTCCTCTGAACTTTTTTTTTTAATTTTAAAAATCTTATTTTGTTTTGATTTTGAGTTGATATAAGTGAAATTATTCATTAACACTAAACTTGATTATCATCAC
The DNA here is from genome assembly GCF_003573695.1 of Papaver somniferum. Lineage (NCBI taxonomy): Eukaryota > Viridiplantae > Streptophyta > Magnoliopsida > Ranunculales > Papaveraceae > Papaver > Papaver somniferum. The sequence continues at coordinate 119,347,864 of NC_039361.1, read as the reverse complement.
TAAACTAGGTTATCAATAATGAGAGTTAATTTGTCATTTCCAATTATTTTTTTATAAGGGACACCTTGAATGATCATGTAATGACTCTTTTTATCCTATTAGAATGCCGCCCCTCTAATAACCCATTCCGCCCCAATAATAAGCTTGTTATTAATCCATCAATCCTGTTAAACTCCAGAATACTTAAATGATCTCACTCGAGAAAATTAAGAGCTGCCTTTCATATTAGTTTTTCCCAACGCACACCTTCTTTCGTGGGTTTTGTTCTGCATAAATGCTTGATATCGAGACAGCTGTTGAGCTCTGTGGGTAAGTCATCCTTTCTACGGTGTATATTTTATATACTTGATTCATATTGAACTCGTCAGTTTTTAGTTGGTAATCAATTTCGATGCCGAAGATAGTCATTTACGCCTCCTCAACCTCCATTTTCCGGTTTTCCTGGTTTTATAAGAAGACGACAATTAGTCAGGTAATATATGTTCTGGTATTCTAGAACTTTAACACCGTAGGTCATGTAATACATAGAATTTTCATTTTCTTTCTAATAATAATCAGTCATTGATCGTTGTGCAAGTCGAGTTTATATTAAAGTTAGGATAAAGTAAAGAGAAGAGAAGAAGAGGGTTTAGGAGAACGTTCTTTGTTATTCAATATTTTTCACAGTGCTTAATACAAGAGATCGACCAGATATATATGTACAGGTTCTTTAGAATCCTAAAATACATAAAGACTTGTAGTACAAGTATTTCCTAAGTTTAACCTTTCCTAAAATACAAGACATTCTAAGTTTAAGAACTTCTAGAATATTCTGTAACTGAGGTTGTCCTAACACCCTCCCGCAAGCGTAACGGGTCATCTTGAACCGTCAGCTTGAGTCTTAGAGATGCAAACCTGTCCTTAGCAAGAGGTTTTGTAAAAATATCTGCCACTTGATCCTTTGAAGAAATAAATCGAACATCCAGTTGTTTAGAAGCAACTCGATCACGAACAAAATGATAATCTATTTCGATATGTTTCGTACGGGCATGAAATATAGGATTAACTGTAAGATATGTTGCTCCAAGATTATCACACCATAAAACAGGTGAAGACTTAGTCGATACTTGTAATTCCGAAAGAAGAGATTGAATCCACATTATTTCAGCAGTAGCAATAGCAAGACCACGATATTCAGCTTCAATGCTGGAACGAGATACTGTTTTCTGTTTACGAGCACTCCAAGAAATAATATTACCTCCCAAACAAATACAATAGCCACTAATAGAACGACGATCTTCCAAAGAACCAGCCCAATCTGAATCTGTATAAGCAGTGAAAGATAATTGTAAAGTATTGGCAGGTCTAAGAAAAATTACAAACGTAGAAGTATCCTTCAAGTAACATAATATACGTTTAACTAAACCCCAATAATATTCTGTTGGAGCGTGCATGAACTGACAAACTTTATTAACTGCATATGCCAAATCAGGACGAGTGAATGTCAAGTATTGCAATGCGCCAACAATACTTCTATATTCTGTAGCATCAGTCATTAAAGTGCTACGATCAGAGGACATATCTCCAGTTGTGCTGAGTGGAGTTTGAATTGGTTTGACACCATCCATTTTTGCTCGAATGAGAAGATCTTGAACATACCTCCTTTGTGTAAGAAATAATCCAGAAGATGTACGCTTTGCTTCGATTCCAAGAAAATAAGATAAAGAACCAAGATCTTTAATCTTAAACTCAGTTTGTAAAGAAGTACGAATAGATTGTAACCCTGATGAACTTGAACCAGTAAGAATAATGCCATCAACATAAACTAGCAAGAAAACAATCCCAGTATCATCACGCCGAATAAAGAGGGAAGAATCACATTTAGAAGTAACAAATCCATTCTGCAACAAGAAAGTACTCAGTCGATGGTACCAGGCACGTGGAGCTTGTTTCAATCCATAAAGAGATCGATGAAGTTTACAGACATATGTAGGAAAATTAGGATCAACATATCCTGGTGGTTGTTTCATATAAACTTCCTCTTCAAGATTTCCATGTAAAAAGGCATTTTGAACATCAAACTGATTAATAGACCAATTATGAGAGAGAGCTAGTGTAAGAATAACTCGTACAGTACAAGGCTTTACAACTGGACTATAAGTTTCACCATAATCAACACCTTACTGTTGGTTATATCCTTTAGCCACTAAACGAGCTTTATGACGTTCAATAGTACCATCTGCTTTTCTTTTAATTTGATAAACTCATTTACAACCAATGAGATTCATAGAAGGATGATATGGTACTAGAGTCCACGTACCGTTTTGAAGCAATGCATTATATTCCATATCAGAAGCTTCTCGCCAGTCTGGAATTGCCTGAGATTGTGAATAGCAAGTTGGTTCAAGTTGAGAATCAACAACAAGTGCATATTTAGAAGTATTTGGTTTGAAAATACCATCTTTAGCTCGAGTAACCATGGGATGACTAGGAGTAATGGAAGTAGTGGACGTAGACTGTGTAGAGTCCTCTTGGGCAGATGAACAAGCATCAGATGAAGGAGGCAGTACGGAGTCCAAGTTTAACCTTTCCGACGAAGACTGTGTAGTTTCTGACGAAGACTGTGTAGTATTCGGATGTATAGACCACGAATCTAATGTCGTTGATGAAGGTCGTAGACTGTCAGCTGATGCAGTAATGAGCAGCGATGGCTCATCTGGAGACAAGACACCAACTGTTGGTGACGTAAGTGCCGCACCATTATTGGAAGATGGGGCATACTGCATGATATTATGTGATGGACTCACAAAAAACGGTAGATCACTCATAGAGGTAGAGATTACCTGATCAGTAACTGGGAGAGATGTCGACGATGCAGCAAAGGGAAAAGTAGTTTCATTGAACACAACATGACGACTGATATAAATTCGACCAGTAGGAATGTGAAGACACTTGTAACCTTTATGCATGGGACTGTATCCTATGAAAACACAAGGGGAAGATAATGGTTCCATCTTATGAGATCTGTATGGACGAAGATGAGGGTAGCACAGACAACCAAAAACACGTAAAGAAGTGTAGTCAGATAACACACCAAATAGCGTCTCATAAGGAGACGTTTTTGCAAGTGTTGAAGATGACACACGGTTCATTAGGTAACATGACGTAAAGAATGCATCATACCAGTAGGAAGAAGGAATGGAAGCCATAGATAGTAAAGTAAGACCAGTTTCACGTATGTGACGATGTCTACGTTCAACTAAACCATTCTGTTCAAAGGTATGTGGACAAGAAAACCTATGAAAAATACCATTCTGTTGAAGATAAGGAGTGAGTTTACGATATTCAGCAACATTGTCAGACTAAAAAATTTTAATTTTTCGATTAAAAAGGTTTTCAACATGTTTCTGGAACACAATAAAGATGGAATAGACATCGGATTTGTGAGATAAAGGAAACATCCAAGTAAAACGACTGTGTGCATCAATAAAAATAATATACTATCGATAACTTTCATTAGACAAAACATGAGAAGGACCCCAAACATATGAAACAATCAAGTCTAAAGGATGCAAATATTTAGTCATACTAGAAGAAAAGGGTAACTTATGACTTCTATGCTCATGACAAGAAGAGCAAAAAGTATAGTTTTACTAGAAACTGGAAGAGAAAATTTTGAAATAATATAACGCATAGTTCGCATCATAGGATGTCCTAGTCTAGAGTGCAAATTATGTAAACTGGCTCTTTCACCAACACAAGCTTTTGGAGAAACCGACGAAGCATCTAATTCATAGAGACCACCCTCCCTACGGCCGCGTAGAAGAACCTTCCCTGTACACCGATTCTTTACAAGACAATAGTTAGGATGAAATTCAAACAACACATTGTTATCACTTGTAAGTCGAGTGACCGACAACAAATTATGAGAAATATGGGGAGTATAAAATGTGTTAGAAAGGTGTAACTTACGATCAGGTGTGTCCAAAATTGATGAACCAACATGAGAGATTGGAATAGAATCGCCATTACCCAATTTGATTTGATCAGGGCCGCTATATTCCGAATGAATATGTAGTCTAGAAAGATCATTAGTTATATGGTCGGTAGCTCCACTATCTGGAACCCAAGGAGCACTGGAAGGATAACTTGACGCCTGAGCAACATAAGCACGAGGAGGCTGAGCAGTTGAAGCTGGTGACCGACGAGGTGGTTGCGGTTTAAAATTTCTATTAAAACGCTGCCAACACATGGGAGCCTGATGACCTGATTTATCACACAATTGACAAGGTATTGTTGGATGAATCCCTCCATTCCGTGGCTGTATAGAGCTGGTACGTTGTTGTTAAGCAGCAGTAGACTTTGTAGAAGAAGCAACATTGGCAACGGGTTGAGAATGCAAAGATTTGTTCTATTGTTCAACTCGCAGCTCAAAGGTGAGAAGGTAAGTGATAAAGTCTTCAAGCTTCATAGTTCCCATGGATGTAGTAAGAGATGTTACTATGGCATCATAAGACGAATCTAAACCAGCTAAGATACAATGTCGTAGCTAAGTATTAGTAACAGTGGTATCAGCGGCAGCAAGGTTGTCAACGATATCACGAGCACGATCTATGTAATCCCTCGTAGAAAGAGATCCTTTCTTCAAGGCACGTAGTTCACATTGGAGATGATGAATATGTGCATCAGACTTAGAAGCAAATAGGGATTCAAGAGACGACCAAACCTCACGGGAAGTATTCAGGCGATGAACCTTCCTTAAAACAGCAGGAGTTAAAGAGGAAAAGAACCACCGAAGAAGAATTCGATCCTATTTTATCCAGGGAGCATAATCAGGATTAGGGTCTTCGGTATTTGGAAGGGTTGCAGAAGGGCAGGATTTGTCACCATTAACATAACCATCTAGGTCGAATCCTTGAAGGTAGGGTAGAAACTGGGCACGCCAAAGAGAATAGTTTGTTTCATCTAGTTTGACAGTAATGATGTGATGTGGTTGAGAGAAAACAGAAGAAGCCATCATAGGTTGAGAGGAACCAATAATTGTAGAAATTGTACTAATTGAAGAAGATGCAGAAGACATGAAGAATCGAACGAGGATGATACCAAGTCGAGTTTATATTAAAGTTAGGATAAAGTAAAGAGAAGAGAAGAAGAGGGTTTAGGAGAACGTTCTTTGTTATTCAATATTTTTCACAATGCTTAATACAAGAGATCGACCAGATATATATATATGTACAGGTTCTTTAGAATCCTAAAATACATAAAGAGTAACTGAGGTTGTCCTAACAGTGCACGATTGTATTTTGGTGCAAAAAACTGAAATGTATTTCATAATTGTGTTGCTTTGCACATGGATACATACCTCTTCTAAACAAAGTAGGTCAATTGATGTGCATGGCAGAATCTTTTGGACCTCAAAGTACGGACAACAATTCAGGACAGGGGATGGAGTCGCAATCGCAATCAATTGGGTCATTACCAACCTGATTTGCGTCGGAACCCCATAGAGAAATCTTTGAGTTCCTGATGCAGTTTGATAACGTGTATGCACTAACGGATTTGAACATGAGAAATTCAGTGATGTCAATGGTTAAGTGTGGAAACCTGAGATTTTCATTTGAGATCTTGCAAATTCGGCTTGACTGCGCACCGGACATCTAAAGCACCTGGATTTTTTTTAAGAAACCAACGATATGTGCAAGGGTGCAAAGGTCGGAAACTCAAAAATGTTAACAACGTATCACCTGCAAAAAAAAATCTAAACGTAAAATAATTTGAGCTGCATTTTTCAGTATCCTAGATGGTAATTTTTCTGGATGGCTTTAACTCCACATGACTTTTGTTTACTATGGCTACAAATATTGTCAAGCTGGGTTTGGGTTTGGACCACCCTACAAATGATTATTGACTTTATATACTGATCATGCTATTTGTACTTGAATTTCAAAGGTTAATCATGGTGTGCGAGGTTAAAACTGTGTAACATCACAATGGAACTTCTTTTAATATAATTGGGATTCAACACTTCTAGCATTGGAAACAACACACATGTAATATCTCTTTTCATATTGCCTGTAAGATATATGTTCTGAAGGTTCAATTCAATGGTTTTAAACTCAGTGTATCACAAACTGTGGGGAATAGTGGACACGGAATAAGCATCCACATGGTGAGGGAGGTGTTTCACCGAAAGAAGCCCCTCTTCTCACTGTCCGCAGGCTGGAACATGGGTGTAGTAGCAGTTAAGTGTAGTTTCTCCAAAGAGTACAAACCACTCACTCGAAAATGCTTATCAAACTTCCAAATAAGATTCTTAGGTATGACGGCGTGTAACTGCCCTCCCTGTATCAACGAACGTGTTCATAGAACATAATTTGATCTATATATATTTAAATTTTATTGGAACAGTTGGGGATAGATACATCATGTGACCTTGCCTTCCAAATTCGTCTGGGTCTAGTGGATTTTGAGAGCATATTGAAATGCTTTCAAGGCTATCAGTTGGAAGATCCCATTGTTACAACTTTGCTGGAAAGAGAATTAAAAAAGAATAGCAAGTGTTGAGAATTACACAAAATAAATTGAATGAAATATGAAAGGTTAAAGATAAAATATGCAACCTGAAGTGGGAGTTAAAGTTATTTAACAACAACATTTCTAAAGAGGCACAGTGTTGCACTCAATGATGCAGGAAAGTTAGTATGATCATTGGGACTTAGACTTGGATATTTTAGTAATATTTGCAAAAGATTGGAGGCTGTTGTGCATGATTTGACACATGGGAATGCAGAATTTAGAGGCTACACATAGTGCTTATTTCTCAACATTATATGAATTGAGCTCGGTAATGACGACAGATTTGAAATATGTGTAAAACTAATGTAAACAATTATAGATGGAATATGATAGACAGAGTAGGCCCTCCAACACTAACCTTTGTTCTTTGATGTTTATGGTCCACAGAAGTCAATTTTTTGTGTTTCAGGGGATTGAATCACTGTTTCAGCAAGATTCATCGAGGTCACGTAGAATCATGAGAAAATTCCCTCAAACATATTATCGCGGGAAAAAAAGTATGTTGCACGAATAACAGACGTGAGGGAGCTTATGAAAATTAACATTCATTTCAAGCTAGAAACACGAACCTGGAACTTTAGTTTCAATGAGACCCAGTTTACTAAAGGGTCTTCCATCCACTTTATGTGAAGGATCAGTGATTATGAACCCATTTATGTCAGGCATCATAGGTCGACTGCCCAACTTTTTGGTAAAAGAAAAAATAATTAATCATCTAACACCAGTAGACTTATCTAAACATGCTTGGATTGTGAAACATGCACTGATTCTTCTGAACACTGATTTCAAAATCCGAAGGGAACATTTATAGGTTAGTATAATTTAAAGTAACAATATCATGGCTAGAATTTCATGCCTAACTTCTGTTGTAAGAAAATGTTACATTAAAGGTGACTCTACTGACGTACCGAAGTCATTGATTCTTCTGGTTCAGATATAGGGAGTTTAATCTGTGCTTCCTAAAATATTTCAAAATATGAGGATAATTGAGACTAACCTTCTTGATACAGCATGTGACATTTATAACACCCCAAGGCATCACTCAAAATCTGCAGATTGTTGTGTGACTCTTCCTATCAAAGTCTTTATTCGAGGATACAGATCCATTACCTGCACAATAAGCAAAAGCTATGGGAAGAATTGAAAATGGTGCTCAACTTGCCTATCATCCCGTCTCAATTAGCCTGAACTTGGGTTTTGCAGCAGTCAAGTGCAATTTCTCGATAGTGTACAAACCACCCTCTCTAATCTGCTTATCAAACTTCCAGATAAGATTTTTGGGTATGATGGCATGTAACTCGTCACCCTGTATCAGTGGAGGTGTTAGCGAAGTAATATTGAAGTCGTGTATTGCAAATTTACAGAAACAGGGGGTGGTCAATACCTGCTCATCGACAATAACCATATCGACGCTGATAACGCCATTGGTGGACATAAAATCCAATTCTTCCCATTTCCTGGTAACACGAATAGTAACGCCACTTGATTTTCCTTCGTCAAGGGATCGTAAACTCTTCAATTGGTCTTGGGTAGCTGAAGATGGTACCTGCTGTGGTGTGATATTGATTTGAGATGCCATTTAGTCTGTTCTTTAGGCCTAAACTGAAAAGTGGAAAAGAGATTCATCAGAAACACTAATTCATACATAGCAAAGATCCATCCAGTGAGAACATCAAAAAAAGGTTAGAATAATGAACAACAGTTTTTTTTTTTTCTTTGTTAAAAAAGAAAAGTGTGTATAATACAAACAATTCAATTGTTTTTCTATGATGATAGATGAGTACTACAATTACCAACCAAACCTAACCAACTGAAGCCGAAATGTTAACAATAGTAGTGTTTTCTAATTTCTAGCCATAGAAATTCAAACTGAAGCATATCATCAGATACCTTCTCTTTTTCATGCACCCAAACCCTTTAAAGTATAGTTAAATTTATCCTAACCCATTATCATGGGTTGTAGTCATTACAATAACTAAAAATTCAGTGTGTAAAATAACGGGAATAAGAACAGTTGATCATATGCAGGATATTTGAAAATGAATCAATCAGAAAATAAAATTAGGGATTTTCACATCGCAGACCTAATGAACGATTTTAAAACAAAATTGGAAAATTGAACTCAGGGATGGGAAACCAATAACCACAACACAACATCTCACAGGATTGGATATCGAAAATTCAAGCAATTTAGCATGAACGAAACCAAAAAACAAAAAACTGTAAACCGAAAATTGAATCTAGGGAAAGAATACTCACACTTTCGACTGGTCTGATGTTCATTTCGATCCGGATTAGCCATTTTATAGACCTGATCCAATTAATGCAAGGATGAGTGTTTTTTATTTTTTTTAATTTTGAGATGCAGGCCAAATTAATACGGAGAAAGCCTTGCGAATTCCTGCGAACAGAGAATGGAGTCTAGGGTTTATCATACGTTACGGAATCAGGAAGCTAAAGAAAATATCAAAGCAACATGAAGAGAGGTGAATCAGCACCGAAGAAATTCTAACCTAAGACCAATCTGGTGCGCGTTACTCACAATGAAGTCTGTTTTTTGTGATCCGCTTTCAATTCAGGGAATAAAAACATCTATCGTGGGATCGAGGCATAGATCAGCCATTGGATAAACCGATCCAATACGTTATTCTAGAAAGGGAGGGCAGATCTCAGCCAGAAGTTAGAATTTCCTATATATATCCTGGCCGTTGGATGACACAGCAAACCCTCATGTTGTATAAGCATTGATTTGTTACCTTGTAATCACATATTAGATTTTTCAAGATGATGCTAATAATTATTCATAGATTTTTTATCTTAAGAATAATATAAAAAATATAAATTTGTGTGTTTTACCCCATAAACATTTTTATTCGATTTTCTGGATTTTTATCATAAATATTCGAAATTAACATAACAACTTTTTTATTTTTTTAGATATTTATCATAAATACTCGAAATTAATATAGTAATCTTTTTTTAGAAAATTTTGACAGATATGATTTTAAAATAATCATGTAAACTCGATGTAATTATACGTAACAATTTTAAGTCGTCCAATCAAAGATCTAAATATTAATTTAAAATATCATATAACATAGTAATTTTAGATGTTGTCAGTTTTTAATGCATAAATATGACTGGATTTTTTAGATGTTTATTATTAATAATAAAATTAATATAGTCATTTAAAAAAAAATTGCCTTATAAAAGATTCAGAAATATAAATCTTATTATTTTATTCCATAAATATGTTGATTTGTTTTTGTTTTTTTAATTACAGTCATAAATGTAAGAAATTAATATAGTAGTCTTTTTTATTTTCTGAATTTTTTATAATAAATACATGAATTTATAAAATATTAAAAAAATAAAATTATTATTATTTTATTCCATAAATATGTTGAATTGATTATTTTTTTTAATCATAAATTTCCGAAATTAACGTGTAGCTTTCTTTGGAATTTTTTTCCTTATTAAAGATTCAAAAAATATAAATTTTATTATTTTATTCCATGAATATGTTGAATTGATCTTTTTTTTTTATTTAAGTCATAAATGTACGAAATTAATATAGAACGCGCGATTGGGGGATATGCATTACTTCCCCCACCAGTAATGTCTGTTAAGGGGTTATTTTTGGGTATGAAAATACTAAAATACCCTTTGGTTAATTAAAAAAAAATTGAAAAGACTATACTACCCTTTCCTCTAAAACTTAAAATATAAAAACCGAATCAAATATCCCCCATTCTCTCAAATCAGTACCGGCACTTTTCTAGGTTTAGGGTTCTGAAAAAAAAAATCTTCATCGTTCATCATCTGTTCTTCGTCGATTCGAAAATTTCTTCGTCGATTAACCTACCTGAATCATAACAATGCCTCCACGAAAGAAACCAAATGCCTGATCGAACTCAAAATCGATTGGTGAACAGAAATTAAAACAAAAACTTGCTAAGATTGCTCAAGAGCAAGAAGAAGAAGAAGCAGCGAACTCGGACAATCAACCTCTCGCAAACATGGCTTCTGTGAGAAGCTAAGTGATTTTAAACTACTTTATGAGTGTTTAAATCGATTTATAGGAATGAGTTTAGGTTTGAATCCCGAACCCTAACTCAAACAGTTGAGTTACAGAGAGTACCGTCACTGAAATATGTATGAATACAATGCCGGTACTGAGTTATGGTATTCAATCTAGAATGAATACAGTGCCGGTATTAATTTATGGCTTAGATGTTAGCATGAATGCAATGCCGTTTTCAAACCCTGAAACTGAATGTTATGTACCGGCATAGAAATTGGGTTGAATACTGTGCCGGTTTTAGGTTACGACATTCCTTAATAATAATTCGAGTATGTCGGTAGTGGACTAAAAACTTACACGAACACCTATGAATTTGTCACCAGTACCGGCATAGGTTTTAGGTTGCATTGTATGTCGGTACCCAGTTACGGTATGGAATTGATTTATTTCGAGAGTGCCGGTAGTGATATTTTGGTATCCAGGAGAATTACATAGGATTACCAGCATTGTCGATAGTTAATGTCCACTGCCGGTACAGTGTACCGACAAGAGTTATTTGCTAAGTTTCTATGCCGGGAGATACGTACCAACGTGGTTTGTTTAAGTGAGTCTATGTCGGGACTAGAACTGAAAGTGACTTGTCTTATATTCATTTCACGTGCTTATGATATAGGTCAAAATCCAAGGAAGCTAACAAAAGAAAAACTAAAGATGTTGTCACTAAGAGAAGAAGGAAGGACGGTATTAATACTCCTCAGTATCTTCCTCCTCGAGGGAAAAATCAAGGTCGCAAGATGCGTCTGGGGGCTGATACAAAAGGGATAATTTGGGAGAGTGGCGGTGACCGTAGTCGACTTGTAATTCGTGAATCTACTGGAACTGTTGAGGACGATGAGCATGATGAAGAGGAAAGCGAGGAGGAAGATGATGAGGTTCATCCAAGTCAATTAGCAAGCCAAAGCAAAGTTGGTGGGCCAAGTCAACAACCAACACAAGGCAATGGCAAGAAGGGCAAGGGCATAGTCAAAGTAAAAGTTAAAGGTTCTCACCTTCCTCACATTGATGACATGATTTGGGGTGAAGCTCCGGAACCGAAAATTTTATTTGTATACAAGGACTCATGTGCTCGTACTATCTATCAAACCTATGTAAGCATTTTTTATCTTGTGCATAGGTATTGTTGTGTATTTATGTAAAATCTCTTAATTGCATTGTCTCCTAATTGTAGGATCATAAGAAGGTTGTGCGTGTTTGCCGAAACCAAGTCGCGGATGGTTGGAATTTGTCTGAGATATGTGAAGAGGTCCAAACAATAGTAAGGGATTCTGGTCTATATGTTTTGGTTGTAAATTATGTGAAGCCTGATTCTGTGACTGTCAATTGCTTCGTCGAAAGGTATCGTGGTGAAACTGATACCATGCACTTCCCTTTTAGGAAGATGACCTTCATCCCTGAGTATGCTCAGAACATTCTAGACTTGAATGTTATCGGAAAATCAATTGCAGAATGAGATAAGTTTCTGGACCTAGAATGGTCGAAGTTGCACGCTCTGAACAACAAGCTGTTTGGTTGGGACTACAAAACGCCAAAAAAACTCTTCTCTTCTTAAGGGATCCTTCACATTTTTGCCACTTTGGTGTAAATGTTACTTCCACGGTAGGGGTAAAATAATGAACAACACAATTAAATATATTCGCTACTAGATGCCCACAAAGCGGCATTCTCATCCAATATTCAGAAGGAAGAAACTTCATCTCCTGCTCGGGTCCTAACACTTGAGCATACATATCATCAAACCCCTCGCCTTGACCAACCAATTGCTCATAAAAGCTACTCTTTTTCACAAGTTGTTCGACCATCCTCTTTCTAGCATATCGGCATGGTGCCATTCCTATACTAACATCCATCTCGAAGATTCCTAATTGTTCGGTCACGACATGATATCCACAATTTCTATCTCCATCGACATCATCCGTATACACAATATACTCGCGAATAACCTCAGGAAGTTACTCTACGTAAGACTGTATTTTGGTATGGTAATGTTTATAAGTCCTACCTGTTTTGGAATCCTTAAACATCTTCATATCACCAACTTTTAGCTTAATTATATCCAATCCATCCTCTGCAATCTCTACATTTCCAATGTCTTCAGTATGTGTTGGGAATCCGTACTTCCTTGGTCTACCCCTTCGCCTTGGAACCGAAACTACATCAACTTTGGTCGTTCCTACGGAGTTTTCACCATGTTGTTGTTGTTGACTAGATATGGGTCGCTTACATTTGCTATCACTTACTATGGGTGGGGCTTCAGAATGCTCACCTTGTTGTTCTTGGTATCTTAATGTTGGTACCTTTGGCGGCCTACCCCTTTTCTTTGGAACCTCCGCTACATCGACTATGGGTGGGGCTTCAGAATGCTCATATTGTTGTTCTTGGTAGTTCAACGTTGGTACCTTTGGAGGCCTACCCCTTTTCTTTGGAACCTCCGCTACATCGACTATAGGTGTGGATACGGAATGCTCACCTTGTTGTTCTTGGTAGCTCGATGTTGGTACCTTTGGCGGCCTACCCCTTTTCTTTGGAACCTCAGCTACATCGACTATAGGTGTGGATACGGAATGCTCACCTTGTTGTTCTTGGTATCTTGATGTTGGTACCTTTGGATGCCTACCCATTTTCTTTGGAACCTCCGCTATATCGAATATAGGTGTGGATACGGAATATGTCGTTTGTTATTGACTTGATAGCGGTTCCTTCCTCGGCTTACCCCTTTTCTTTGCAACCGGCGCTTCCGCGAACCTTGCTTCCGAAATCCCACATCTGGTTAGATCTCGTTTCTTACTTGCACGGAGTTCATCTTCACGTTGACTTATTTCTTTCAATTCTTTCCTTTGTTTTCTCCTTGCTATTTTGGTTTGTGGTCTACCGGGAGGATCTCCCTTTGTTGGCTCTTCACTTTGTGTTGTCCATGGGCGTGTAATTATCCTTAGTTGTCTCAACAAGACTTGTCGGCTAACCGTGTTGCCACGTGATTAAGCTTCGTAGAATTCCTTTGCTTCGTTCGTATCCCAAGGTGATTGTCCGGGATCTTCCGTAGGGGGGGGGGGGGTCGAAAGATAGTTGCTTGAAAAACGGATCGATAACCTCAATAGATATCACTTCTTCATACTTCACAAGATATGATGACACGGAAGCCCCAATGAAGACATGTCGAGACAAATACACACATCGCCCGGTTTGCCGTAGTGTATCTCCCATATCGTTTGTCTCATCATATGTTTTATTGCCCATTTAGAGACGTTGAACTCTATTCCTTGGAGCAACTTAACATATGGTAAATATGAAGTCATCCTTTCAATTGATATTTTCTCAAAAGCCTTCTTAATCCTATCGATATCACTCTTAAAGTATTGCTCCATTGCCTCGGTGACCGTAACCACGTTTCCTTGGCCGGGATGGATTAAATCTTTAAATCTCCCATGAGCGGCCTCCGCTATACTAGTTGCTTCATTCCCGTAGTGTCTATACCGGTTTGTCCATGCACGCACAAATTTTATCTTGAACTTATCCAACTATTGAGTCCGACAATACCAGACGGCAGTCGGATAAACTTCATTCCAATCGGCAATAAACTTGTCCAATCTCTTTTCATACATATCCTCGGTAAGAGACCAATAAAATTTCTCCTAATCTCTTAGAAATTCCAACTACTTTTTATGATTTTCCTCGTGTTCTTTGTCCACTCGCTCTTTGATCTTGCCTCTCACATCTCTTCTTCTTCAGGTGATAGTTTGTTCTTGCGAACATCTTCCTCTAGTTGAACAATCATTCTCTTCTTAATATTCGCCTGTGTGGATTTAAACAAGGCATGACAAGTTTTTATCACATTTTGACGTATATGGTATGTACATAGGAAATTTTGTGCATCCGGGAAGATGTCGGATATTGCATTCATTAATGCGTCATCTTGATCGGTTATGATGACCCTCGGAAGTTGATTTTCCCGGAAGAACCTTTTCAATTGTCGTAATGCCCAATGATAATTATAGTCCCTCTCGTTTTCCATTAAACACCAAGACAATGTGAATGTTACCTTGTCCGTTGTGTGCCCCACGATGTTGAACAACGGCATGTTGTATTTGTTTGTCTTATAGGTGCAATCCATCATAAGAACGCCACAACATGTATGAGCCAATTGTGAAAGCAAAGGATGCGAAATGAATATTTGAAGGGGATTGTTGTCCGGCCCTCTTTTAATGATACGCGTGTATTTGTGATCCCAAACTATCTTCTCAAATTATTGCATAACGTTCCTCCCTTCCCATTCCACCCTTCTAATACTTGCTTGTGCTCTATAAATTTTACTTAGAGAAGACACGTTCGTCTTATCCTTTTCCTTGAAGCCTCTGAGAATTTGTCTCGGTTTGATAAATGCTTTGGTCAATCTCTTTACATCCTCCATTTCATGAGGTTTTAGCTTCGCAACTAGGGAGTGACCAACAAAATCTTTTGGATCCCGGTGGTTATGACAGCCGAACGAAACCTCACAATCCCATTCATTGTTCTTGTCATTTAAACAGAATACAAGCTTAAAGGGGAAATTATCCTTCCTCGTATGAGTCTTGTATACCCTATTAGTATTCTTTGGATATACATAATCCTTTCTCTTGTGGCTATTCTTCTCCTTGTATTGCCCACTTCTCTCGCAAACCATCTCAAAACGGCTTTTTGAACCTTGGGTATTCCTCACCAACATGCACATGTTCTTAAGAGAAGTCTCTTTAGCCCAAGCAATTGCTTCCTTTGGATCTTTTATTCCCTACATAAGGATAACAATAAGAGATTATAAGGTTCATTACAAGCAATCCATTGGTAATATTCAAGATACTAGGTGAAAAGAAATCTTTGGTAACATACCGGAGGCATTTTTTAGTATTCTGACGTATCCCGACCGAGCGGTTTTGCATTTGTTGGATCAATATATGTCACAACCTAAGGATCGAACGAAAAGAAAATGTATTAGTTCCAAAAAAGAAAAATTTAATACTATGACGGTATGCAGTTCCGGCATGCTCGATCACAGTCCCGACATAGTCTAACCGCACCGGAACTGAAGACCAATTTTGAGATGCTTTCGGCATTCTCAATATATTTAAAATCAACGCTGGAAATAATGGTTCCGGCATGCTCGTAATCTAAGTGACCACGCCGGTAGGCGGTTCTTGCGTGGCACATACTTACTATACCATGTCGGTATTTGGCTTTGGAAAACACTCATTCCTGTATGTGTTTTTGTAGGTATCGGTATGGTACATTAAATTTTAACTGCGCCGGCATGTTTTCCGGCATGCTTATTATCTATGGTTCCACGCCGGTACAAAGTTCCGGCTTGGAACTATAGATAATTTTACATGCCGATATTTAACTTCGGAAGACACTGCTTCCTGTATGTTTTTCATGCAGTACCGGCATGGTAACCTTATAATTCAACCATGCCGGTAGGATATTCTGTAGAATATTTTGTGGTAGGTAAAAAGTAACTTTTGTACCGGCATAGTAATTTGGTTGCATACTATGCCGGTTTTAGTTTCAAAATGGGGGATATCAAGGTTCCGGCATGGTATTCATACTTTGACCATGCAGGTACCGAGCTTTTACAACAGCAACAATTGTGGATTCAAAGAAAAAAAATCAATTTTTCAACCTATTCGCAGCTTTACCTGAGTATTGGGAGTGCTTATATGTTGAGCTAGTTTACTCTCTTGGGTTGGTTCTTCACGAAATACTTCATGCTCATAAATTCCAAAGGTGTTGGTTCCACAAAAACTTGTAATTGTGAGTTGTTGCCATTGGATGAAGATTCAAGATAAGTTCCTTGTTGTAGTTGAGCTAAAGACTCAGCAACAACAATTTTCTCTTCACAATCATCTTCCATTTTCACCGAAAAAAGTTCCCTCTCAAATATTTTTTCCCTCCTTCTACTCTCACCTCACTCACCCAAATTCAAATAAAAATACACACTAATCATTTAACAAATACTTAAGATTTTTTCGAATTTTAATTAACCACTAAACCTGATTAGTGAGGGGTAGATTAGGAATTACAAAAATAATTAGATAAGGGGTGACCCTGATTTGATATTTGGATCCAGTTTTTTGTATTTTTCCTCTATCCCTCAATTATTTTTTATATCCCCCAATCGCGCGTTCTTAATATAATAATTGTTTTTATTTTCTGGATTTTTTATAATAGATACATGAAATTATAAAAGATTCAAAAAAATATACAGTAAATCTTATTATTTTGTTCCATAAATATGTTGAATTGATTTTTTTTTATTTTAATCAAAATGTCTGAAATTAATATAGTAATTTCTTTTTATTTTCAGGATTTTCACAATAAATACATGAAATTAATATAGCAATTTTCTAAATAATAAGGGTAGTCCGCCGTGTGTGTCCCAACCACCCACTCAATCTACATCGCACATTTTCAGATCAATGCACCATATCTCACGAAATTTTATCCGACGAATACCAATGGTTTTTCTTACACTGTGCTAGTTTGAAACCCGTGCTACGCACCGGGACTGCTGGAATTTCTTACACTGTTAGTTCATATCCACTGAGGCGGGGTTTCGCCATGCACCCGTCCCACTAAAGTTATAATAAGCTTATACAATTACTATACAACAGATTGACGATTAACGGTTAAAACTTTATAATAATCAAATATATAATATTATTATAATTTAAAGATCTAACATGGTTTTGAAAACTAATTTCATGCAATATAATAAAATAATAATCAATTCTACAAATAAACTAAAATAAGTAGACC
Source organism: Papaver somniferum (assembly GCF_003573695.1). NCBI lineage: Eukaryota > Viridiplantae > Streptophyta > Magnoliopsida > Ranunculales > Papaveraceae > Papaver > Papaver somniferum. Next base: position 119,330,442 of record NC_039361.1, on the reverse strand, counting down.
TAAGTAATTTTAAAAGTAAAATATTTGAAGCTACAAAGACATAATTAGATTTTTTTTTATTAGTATTTAACCCATGCTTCGAACTGGATACGACGAAAATTGATCCTTAGTTGGGCGAAGCCTCGCACCCGTCCAAGAAGGGATCTCAATTAACAACTGAAGTGTACAATGAAAACACCGATTATCATTTTTTTTGAAGCAATCATTTAGTAGATTAACAATCAGAACCAAACTATTCACCAATTTATTACGTAGCGTTCAAAGTGTTGGAGACTAAGAAATCCTCTTAAAGAAAATAGATAAATTATATAGAACTTTGAAATCAATAAGTAGTTCATTATATTACCTATATCAGTACTATTGGTAGTTAAATGAAACATCACGCTTTCTATATAGTTGTATCAATATCTGATATTAGAGACACTAAAAAATACGATATTAATATAAAATAGAGTGACAACTCTAAATGGTGCACAACAAATGAATTTCTTCTTGTCAGAGAAAATGTAATTAAGGAAACGCACATATATATTTCTCATCATAAAATCATATATTTGTGTTAGAGCATTGCTCGGTCGAAATCGCATGCGTTGCTATCTCAAGCATGTTTGTCAATGTAGTGATCAAAACTATAAGTCTTGATTTCTAGTATACTGTAGCTAAGGTCTCAGACTAGTATAGAAAGTGTAGTTGAGCTCAAGAACTCCATGGAAATCATCATACAAGACGAAGGACTACTCAAGGAACTGGTGGATCTTCATCGACTAAAAGGTATGTGGAGACTTGAACTTATCTATCACTCAAAAGTCTATTTATCTCCTATCTTGAGACAAAAATCGTTTTGCTATATAGACTTAGATTATACACATTTGGTATTTCGAGTCGAGTTTACCTCGCCTATCTATTTCTCGAAATATGTGTTGGTAAAGCTTTCGCTTTAGACAAGTTCTTTTTTACCTAGTGACGTCATGTTATGTTTCAATCATTTTGAAAATTGCTCTGCCGAAAAATGGTTTGTGAATAACAACTATATAACGTCCTCTGAGAATGTTTCAATGATTGAAATGAGAGTTTAGACTATATAACCATTTGGAGGATATAAGCATTGTTGTGGAAACACATATATGTATAAGTCCTTATTGCTTGAACCGAAGTTTGCGAACTTTGTTGATCAAGTGAACCGGAGAAGTCCGCGAACTCAGTCCGCGAACCCAGTCCGCGAACTGGCGAAGTTCTCAAACCTGAAAATTTTTGCTGGAGTTTGTGAACTCCATCCGGGAGCTTAAGTCCGCGAACCCAGTCCGCGAACTTGAGTAGGTTATGTATAAAAACGATGTTTAGTGAACTTATCTTTATAAACTAAGGAATGCAATTGCAAACCGTGAGTATAGAGTTCATGAACCGATTCATGTGAATCAAATCGTTTTTGCTTCAATTGTATCTTGTGTAGTACATAAGATTTCCTTGCAATTGAACAACTCTCTAACTAGTTCATTTGAGTCATTTGAACTAGTTATGGTGAAGAAGAATATGGTTGATATGAAAGTGATCATATATGGCTAACCATTTGGTTAACTATTGTTGAACCAACTAATGTACAAGTTTGGGTACGGTTACACAAGCCCAGGAACGTGCATTTCATTTGTGTATAACAAGCTATGTTTTCTATCTAACGGTTGATAAATATTAGCTTGAATCTAAATCAGGTTTTCATCTAACGGTGAATATTGAATGCTTTGTTACCAAGCTAACATTGATTGGAAACCCTGATTTGAAAGACTATATAAGGGAGAACTCTAGCAACTGGGAAACCTAATCCCCACATATTCTGTGTGATACTAGTTGTGCTAAGCTAGAGTCGATTCTCCTTTAACCTTTGGTTTCTTCTTCTAAAATAGGTTAACGACTTAAAGACTTCATTGGGATTGTGAAGCCAGACTGATACTACTTTTCTTGTAGTTGTGTGATCTGATCTTGCTGTTTCTATCGTACGAGTACAATTGTAATAATTGGCTTGAGATTTCTATCTCTGATAGGAAAGATAAAAAGTAATCACAAACATCTTCGTCTCATCGTTTGTGATTCCACAATATCTTTTTTCCTTCCGTCGATTAATACTATTGTGAGGTGATTGATAATACTAGGTTGTTCTTCGGGAATATAAGTCTGGATTATCAATTGGTTCCCGTTCACCTCGATCTATCAAAAGACGGAACAAAACTCATAGGTATATTCCTGGGAGACGGATTTATCTATTATCATATAATTTTCTGTGTGATACAGATTTGTTTATTAAAGTCTTCGACTTTGGGTCGTAGCAACTCTTAGTTGTGGGTGAGATCAGCTAAGGGAATCAAGTACGTAGCGTCCTGCTGGGATCAGAGACATAGGAGCATAACTGTACCTTGGATCAGTGTGAGATTGGTTGGGGTTCAACTACAGTCCAGACCGAAGTTAGTTTGGAGTAGGCTAGTGTCTGTAGCGGCTTAATACAGTGTGTGTTCAATCTGGACTAGGTCCCGGGGTTTTTCTGCATTTGCGGTTTCCTCGTTAACAAAATTTCTGGTGTCTGTGTTATTTCTTTTCCGCATTATATTTGTTTATATAATTGAAATAATACAGGTTGTGTATTGTTCAATCAATTAGAATATCCGACCTTTTGGTTGTTGATTTAAATTGATTGACACTTGGATATTGGTCTTTGGCACCATCCAAGTTATCTCTCTTTGATAAAGACTCGCAGATTTCTATTTTCTTGAGTATATATCAAATCGAGAGATTGATATATAAACACTTTGATATACTTTTGTATTAATTGATTCTAACTGTCTAGTTGATTCTCTAGAAAGTATATTGGAGTTTGTCCATACAGATTGCTAAGCGAAATATTGGGTGTGGTTGTTAGACCCCCACTTTTTCAATTGGTATCAGAGCAGGCAAACACGTTTAAGACCTTACAAGTCTGTGTTTGTAGCGATCCGACTCTATGGACGATAAAGTCTCTTGTAACGCTTCACCAGGTTTAAAAACCAATCATACAAGATGTTCTAATAAACTGGTTGTTCTCCAAAAACGGTTGGATGAACAAATCCGGATCAATCCTGATCTTGTTGCGGAAATTGAAATAATTAAGGATTTGAAACCCATTATAAATCCTTTAATGGATGTGAGTAACTCCAGACGTTCTTCTCTGAAGAATGATCATATATTAGGTGATAAACAACGAGTAAATGTTGTGAAAACTGATGTGAACCAGAACTACTCTATCAAACTAAAAGGTGTTGACCCATGTTTGTTTTGTGATTCCTCTAATAACTTTCAACATGTTTGTATGTCTTTTCAAAAGAGATTAAAAGTTGCAAGTAATCTTTACAAGAAAACTAAACAACTCGTTGCGTTTCTAAAAAGACAAACAAAACTATCAGGAAATTCTAAACAGAATAGTATTAATTGAAAAGGCGGGGGTCTAACAACACCACCCAATATTTTGCTTAGCAATCTATATGGACTAACTCCGAAATACTTTCTAGAGAATCAACTAGACAGTCAGACTAGATCTAGGTAAAAGTATCACAAGGAGTTAATATCTCTCTCTTGTTTTGATTTACTCGAGCTAATAGAAATCAACGAGTCTTTAATCAAACACAAGGAATAACTTGGATGGTACCAAAGACCAATATCCAAGGATCAATCAATGACAATCAACAACCAAAGGTTGGATTACTCTAATTGATGATCTAACGCACAACCTGTATTATTTCAATTATAACAAATATAATGCGGAAATAGAAATAACACAGACACCAGAATTTTGTTAACGAGGAAACCGCAAATGTAGAAAAACCCTGGGACCTAGTCCAGATTGAACACACACTGTATTAAGCCGCTACAGACACTAGCCTACTCCAAGCTAACTTCGGACTGGACTGTAGTTGAACTCCAATCAGTCTCCCACTGATCCAATGTACAATTGTACTCCCTACGCCTCTGATCCCAGCAGGATACTGCGCACTTGATTCCCTTAGATGATATCACCCACAACTAAGAGTTGCTACGACCCAAAATCACAGGCTTTAACAATAAACAAATTTGTCTCCCACAGACAAGTATATCAAAGGATCAATTTGTCTCCCACAGAAAAACCATAAAGTTTTTGTTCCGTCTTTTGATAATAATCAAGGTGAACAGGAACCAATTGATAATCCGGTCTTATATTCCCGAAGAACAGCCTAGATAAATCAATCACCTCACAACAATCTTAATCGTATGGTAGCGAAACAAGATGTTGCGGAATCACAAACAATGAGACAAAGATACATGTGACTACTTTTTATATCTTGCATATTGGAGATATTAATCTCAAGCCAATCAATCTGATTGTACTCATACGATAGAAGATGCAAGATCATATCACACAACTACGATAAAAGTAGTATCGGTCTGGCTTCACAATCCCAATGAAGTCTTTAAGTCGTTAACCTGGTTTTAGAAGAAGAAAACCAAAGGTTAAAGGAGAAACGACTCTATCACGCAAAATAGTATCACACGTGAAGTGTGGGGATTAGTTTTGCAGAGTTGCTAGATGTATCATTGTATAGTCTTTCAAATCAGGGTTTCGCCTTGGTCACAAAGCAAACAATATCCACTGTTAGATGAAAACCTGATTTAGATTCAAGCTAATGTTTCTCAACCGTTAGATCGAAAACTTAGCTTGTTATACACAAATGAATTGCACGCTTCTAGGTTTGTTAACCATACCCAAACGTGTGCATTGTTGGTTCAACAATAGTTAACCAAAAGGTTAGCCATAAGAGCATTTCATACCAACCATATTCTGCTTCACCATAACTAGTTCAAATGACTCAAATGAACTAGTTATAGAGTTTTTCAATTGCAAGGAAATCTTATGTACTACACAAGACATAATTGAAGCAAAGATGATTTGATTTACTCGAATCGGTTCAAGAACTTTATAGCCACGGTTTGCAAATTTCATTCCTTAGTCTTTATAAGTTTAAGTTCAGAAATCATCTTCAGATATATAACCTTCTTAAGTTCGCACACTAGGTTCGCGGACTTAAGAAAACAGGCAGAGTTTACAAACTCCAGCAGAAAATCTCGGCAAAGACTTTCCGCCGGTTCGCGGACTGGTACTCACGCAACTAGTTTGTCAACTCCAGCAGAATTTCTCGGGATGAGAAGTTCGGCAGTTCGCGGACTTGGCAACAAGCCATTCTTCCGGTTTCTCTTGATCAACAAAGTTCGCAAACTTTGGTTCAAGGGATAGGACTTATGCACATATGTGTTTCCACAACAATACTTATGTCCATCATTGGTTATGTAATCTAAACTCTATTCCAACCATTGAAAATTCTTAGAGTACGTTATACAGTTGTTACACCATTTCTCGTCAAAGAAATTTTCAAAGTGATTGAAACATATCATCACTTTCGTCACTAGGTAAAGATAAACATGGTCGAAGTGAAACACTTACCAACACATATTTCGAGATATAGATAGGCGAGGTATACTCGGCTCGAATTACCAAATGTGTATAATCTAAGTCTATATATAGCATACGACTTTTTGTCTCAAGAAGTAGGATATAGAGTAGATAGACTTTTGAGTGACAGATAAATTCAAGTCTTCACATACCTTTTTGTCGAGAAGTTCCACCGGTTCCTTGAGTAGTTCTTCTTCTTGTATGATGAATCGCCATGAAGTCCTTGTGCTCAACTACACTTTATATCCTAGTCCGAGACTTAGCTACAATAGACTAGAAATCAAGACTTATAGTTTTGATCACTAACATTGACAAACATGCTTGAGATAGAAACGCATGCGAGTTCGACCGAGCAATGCTCTAACAGTCTCCCCCTTTGTCAATTTTAATGATTAACCTATCAATACATATGAAATACAAGAAAGATAAAGAAACTTTATTAGCTCCTATTCCACATGTCTAATCTTCAACATTCCTCGAAATCTTCGTCACTTCCAAGTACTCCAATGATCCCAAAGGTTATAAGTTTAGCATCACCATTGTTTACGATCCGTAGCTATAACAATGAGAAAGAATCGGTCTCGATCATTGTTATACAGTGTCATCGTATTATTACACAGTGTCAAAGTCCAATTGTATCACAACTTCAACAATAATACTATGGTGATATGTATCACTCCCCCTTAGTCAATACTCCATCTCACATGGAAACCACTCCCCCTTACAGAATGATCCGAAAACCATATGTATTTGTAGTGTGAACTACATATTAATTCTTCATTTTTTTATCAATAAAATTGGCAAAGGTACAAGAAAGGGATCATAATGAAATTTCCATAAGAGACATTTCATGACTAAAATAAAATAATACCATCTAATTTAGATGCAATCATATAGATGAAGCTAATAACATTCATCAAGGAGTTTAAAGATACAAGATAATCCCTTTAAAATTCCACACCCGCACACCCCTCAAGATATGACCATTAAGCACAAGTTCAAAAGAACTCTCCTCCATTTGATGTCATTCCCAAGGAACAACAAGAGCGACCTTAATTTCAAAAGAAAAGAAGGATTTTGAAACAAAAATGACACTAACAAGACAAAAACAACTCTACAGAAACTGAACTGGAGTTAACCTACCGGAGTTTCAAACTCAACTACCCAAAAGATAGAGATAAGCATAGGGGAAAGAGTTATAGAAACGTTTTAATGAACCAAAAAAACACCAATAGACTGCCGCAAGTGTTGAAACGTAGCAGTGTCTAATGGTTTGGTAAAACTATCAGCCAATTGTTGTTCGGAAGGCACAAATTCCATACTTATGATACCATTTTCATAGAGATCACGAATAACATGGTACCTTATGTCAATGTTCTTTGTTCTTGAGTGCTCAACGGGATTCTCAGTGATTCAAATCGCACTAGAGTTATCACAAAAGATCTTCATTATTCCAGTATCAACTCCATAATTAGCTAGCATTTGTTTCATCCATAGGAGTTGAGTGCAGCATGATCCAACAACAATATATTCTGCCTCACATATAGACAGGGATTGAGAATTTTGCTTCTTGTTATGCCAAGCTACAAGATTCAGTCTTACATAGTAGAAACTCCCTGATGTACTTTTTATGTCTTTTAGACATCCTGCCTAATCAGCATCTGAATAAGAAGATAGATCAGCATTAGTATCAAAAGTGTAAGATAAACCATACCCGACAGTGTGATTAATATATCGAATGATCCTTTTTGCAGCTGCAAGATGAGATTCCTTTGTATTTGCCTGAAACCTAGCATAACAACCAACACTAAAAGAAATATCAGGTCTAGTAGCTGTAAGATACAAAAGGCTACCAATAATAGATCGATGCAACTTTTGATCCACTTTTGATCCTTTCTCATCTCTATGTAGCTTACCAGTAGTGGACATAGGTGTTAATTTTTGGGAAGATTTATCCAGACCGAACCTTGTCACAAGGTCTCGAGCATACTTCTCTTGGGATAAGTAAATTCCATCCTTATGTTGTTGAATTTGTAGTCCTAGGAAGAATTTTAATTCACCAACATTGTTCATTTTAAATTATTTAGCAAGAGAGACTTGAAAGTCCTTTGAAAAAATTTCAGAAGTTGATCCATAGATAATATAATCTACATAGATTTGAGCAATAACCACATCTTTCCCACTCTATTGAGTAAACAAAGTTTTATCAGCTCCGCCTCTTGAAAAACCTTTTTTAATGAGAGAAGTCGAAGTTTTTCAAATCAGGCTCTAGGTGCTTGTTTCAACCCATACAATGCCTTTTTGAGATTTATCACATGATCTGGGAAATCAGGATTTTCAAACCCATTAGGTTGAGCGACATAGACTTCCTCCTTTAAAATTCCGTTTATGAACGCAGATTTTATATCCATTTGAAACAGCTTAACCTTAAGAAAACAAACATGAGCTAACAAAATACGAATGGACTCAAGGCGTGCCACATGAGAAAAGGTCTCATAAAAGTCAATCCCTTCAATCTGTGAATATCCTTGAGCGACAAGTCTAGCTTTGTTTTTGACAATCGCGCCAAATTCATCAGACTTATTATTGAATATTCATTTGGTACCAACAATATTGATATTGGAGGGACAAGGTACAATTTGCCACACATCTTGTCTTTTAAATTGATTTAACTCTTCATGCATTGCATTTACCCAAAATGAATCGTTCAGAGCTTCATCAATATTCCTTGGTTCTACTTGTGAAAGATAACAACCAAAATCGCACATATTTTGAAGTTTTCCTCTCTTTTTGGTTGTAGAATCTCTTCCTACAATAATACTGTTTGGATCATGATTCCTTTGATCCCAGAGATGTCGTGGAGGGACACGTTCTTGTTCGTCAGGAATGGCTTGATCAGCGCTCTTCTCCCCGTCACTATAAATGTCAGGATCAGTAGCCGTTGGGATAACTTCAACTGATTCTGGAATTTCTTTGACTTTCTCAATTGTCTCGGTTGGAGGCAATTCAGCAGGAGGATTATCATGACGAAAGTTACTAATGTCGCCGATGATAACATTAGCAGATTCCATCATGACTTGTGTTCAGATGTTAAACACTCGAAAACCACGACTATCAGAAGCATAGCCAAGAAAAGATACCTTCATCACTTTTGGTGTTGAATTTCCCTTTCTGTTCTCGATCTTTCAGAATATAGAACTTACTTCCAAACACCCTGAGGTAGTGTAGGTTGGGTTTCCTTCCGTACCACAACTCATAAAGAGTGTTAAGGGTTTTAGACCGTAAGTACACACGGTTGATCAAGTAACATGCTGTAAAAATAGCTTCTCCCCAAAATCTTAATGGTAAGTTTTTGTTATGGAGCATTACCCTGGCCATTTCCTGAATATTCCTATTTTTTCTTTCAGCAACTCCATTAGCTTGAGGAGTGATAGGTGGTGAGTATTGTTGAATGATCCCAAGTTCGTCACAGAATTCAAATACTTTGGTGTCTTTGAATTCAGTTCCACGATCGCTTCTAATTTTCTTTAGTTTGCGACCTTGTTCGTTCTGGATCCTTTTAACAATAATCTTGAATTCACCAAGAGTTTCATTCTTATGAGATAGAAATGCAACCCAAGTGAATCTGGTGTAATTATCTACCATAACTAAAGAATACTTTTTACCAGCAACAGTGGGTTTTTGAATTGGTCCTAAGATATCCATATGAATTAAATCAAGTGGAGCTTTAGTGAGAATATCTCGAGATGATTTGTGGTGAACTTTCGTTTGCTTACCCTTTTGACAGGCACCACATACACCTTCAATCTTTGCATTGATTTTTGGAATGCCTCTAACAAGTTCTTTGTCAATGATCTTAGTTAGAAGACGATAATTGATGTGACCAAAATGCTCATGCCAAAGATGTGTAGATTCCACCTTAGTCAAATTGCAACGGTTGCTAAACTGACTATCAAGAAGATAACAGTTGTTTTTACCACGAGTTCCTTAAAAAATTATTTTCCCAGTTTTGTCTACAATGTCACATCCATTTGCATTGAAGACAACTCGATGGCATTTGTCGCAAGTTTGACTAATAGAAAGAATATTAGCAGTCATACCTTTTACGTATACTACATCGTGGATTTCTGGAACACCGGGAAATTTGATCGTTCCCTTCTTGCTGATATAGCAACAACTCCCATCTCCAAACGTTACAGGACCTCATTCATAGTCAATAGACGAAAAAAACCATGTGATATCACCTGTCATATGTCTACTACAACCACTATCAAGAAACCATTGAAAAGGAGACGTAGATCTTAAAGCAAAGGCACCCATACTATTAGTACTTCTCTGTTTAGAGTTTCCTAATAGTTTTATATGTCCTTTCAGAATATCACAAAGTTGTTTAGTTTTCTTACAAAGATTACTTGCAACATTCAGACTCTTTTGAAACGACATACATACCTGTTGAAGGTGATTGGAAGAATCACAACAACAATACGGGCCAAAACCTTGAAGTTTGTCTGAGTGGTTCCTAGTCATATCAGTTTTCACAACAACCGGTCGTTGATTACCACCTGATTTACGACTATTCTTTAAAGAGGAACAACTGGAGTTTCTCAGATTCACCAAGGGACTATTACCAGATATCAAATCCTTAAGAATTGCAATTTCTGCAACCAGACCAGAGTTGATCCGGATTTGTACATCCAACCCTTTTTGAAGAGTAACCAGTTTATCAGGCTTTATTCTACAGTTGGTTTTTAAACCTGGTGAAGCGTCAATTGAGACTTTATGGTCCATATAGTCAGATCGCTACAAACACAGACTTTTGAGGTCTTTGAACGTGTTTGCCTGCTCTGATACCAATTGAAAAGGCGGGGGTCTAACAACACCACACAATATTTCTCTTAGCAATCTGTATGGACTAACTCCGAAATACTTTCTAGAGAATCAACTAGACAGTCACACTCAATCAAGTTAAAAGTATCTCAAGGAGTTAATATCTCTCTCTTGTTTTGATTTACTCGAGCTAATAGAAATCAACGAGTCTTTAATCAAACACAAGGAATAACTTGGATGGTACCAAAGACCAATATCCAAGGATCAATCAATGACAATCAACAACCAAAGGTTGGATTACTCTAACTGATGATGTAACGCACAACCTGTATTATTTCTATTATAATAAATATAATGCGGAAATATAAATAACACAGACACCAGAATTTTGTTAACGAGGAAACCGCAAATGCAGAAAACCCCGGTACCTAGTCCAGATTGAACACACACTGTATTAAGCCGCTACAGACACTAGCCTACTCCAAGCTAACTTCGGACTGGACAGTAGTTGAACCCCAATCAGTCTCCCACTGATCCAAGGTACAGTTGTACTCCCTACGCCTCTGATCCTAGCAGGATACTGCGCACTAGATTCCCTTAGATGATCTCACCCACAACTAAGAGTTGCTATGACCCAAAATCGCAGGCTTTAACAATAAACAAATATGTCTCCCACAGACAAGTATATTAAAGGATCAATCTGTCTCCCAGAAAAAAACACTAAAGTTTTTGTTCCGTATTTTGATAATAATCAAGGTGAACAGGAACCAATTGATAATCCGGTCTTATATTCCTGAAGAACAGCCTAGATAAATTAATCACCCCACAACAATCTTAATCGTATGGTAGCGAAACAAGATGTTGCGGAATCACAAACAATGAGACGAAGATGTTTGTGACTACTTTTTATATCTTTCCTATCGGAGATATTAATCTCAAGACAATCAATCTTACTGTACTCGTACGATAGAAGATGCAAGATCAGATCACACAACTACGATAAAAGTAGCATCGGTCTGGCTTCACAATCCCAATGAAGTCTTTAAGTCGTTAACCTGGTTTTAGAAGAAGAAAACCAAAGGTTAAAGGAGAAACGACTCTAGCATCCAAACTAGTATCACACGTGAAGTGTGGGTATTAGTGTTGCAGAGTTGCTAGATGTCCCCTTATATAGTCTTTCAAATCAGGGTTTCGCCTTGGTCACAAAGCAAACAATATCCACCGTTAGATGAAAACCTGATTTAGATTCAAGCTAATGTTTCTCAACCGTTAGATCGAAAACTTAGCTTGTTATACACAAATGAACTTCACGCTTCTAGATTTGTTAACCGTACCCAAACGTGTGCATTGTTGGTTCAATAATAGTTAGCCAAAAGGTTACCCATGATAGCATTTCATACCAACTGTATTCTTCTTCACCATAACTAGTTCAAATGACTCAAATTAACTAGTTAGAGAGTTGTTCAATTGAAAGGAAATCTTATGTACTACACAAGACACAATTGAAGCAAAGATGATTTGATTCACTCGAATCTGTTCATGATTTTTATATCCACGGTTTGGAAATTGCATTCCTTAGTCTTTATAAGTTTAAGTTCAGAAATCATCTTCAGATATATAACCTTCTTAAGTTCGCACACTAGGTTCGCGTACTTAAGCAACCGGGAAGAGTTTACAAACTCCAACAGAAAATATCGGCAAAGACTTTCCACTGGTTCGCAGACTGGTACTCACGCAACTAGTTTGTCAAATCCAGCAGAATTTCTCGGGATGAGAAGTTCGGCAGTTCGCGGACTTGGCAACAAGTTATTCTTACGGTTTCTCTCGATCAACAAAGTTCGCAAACTTTGGTTCAAGAGATAGGACTTATGCACATATGTGTTTCCACAACAATACTTATGTCCATCATTGGTTATCTAATCTAAACTCTCATTACAACTATTGAAACATTCTTAGAGGACGTTATATAGTTGTTACACCATTTCTCGTCAAAGAAATTTTCAAAGTGATTGAAACATATCATGAATTTCGTCACTAGGTAAAGATAAACATGGTCGAAGCGAAACGCTTACCAACACATATTTCGAGATATAGATAGGTGAGGTATACTCGGCTCGAAATACCAAATGTGATAATCTAAGTCTATATATAGCATACGACTTTTTGTCTCAAGAAGTAGGAGATATAGTAGATAGACTTTTGAGTGACAGATAAGTTCAAGTCTTCACATAACTTTTTGTCGAGAAGTTCCACCGGTTCCTTGAGTAGTTCTTCTTCTTGTATGATGAATCTCCATGAAGTCCTTGAGCTCAACTTCACTTTCTATCCTAGTCCGAGACTTAGCTATAATAGACTAGAAATCAAGACTTATAGTTTTGATCACTAACATTGACAAACATGCTTGAGATAGCAACGCATGCGAGTTTTACCGAGCAATGCTCTAACACTAATAGCATGGGAGCTTTTTCTTTAAAATCAACATCACCCTTTCAATGGTTTCTTAACAATGGATGTAGCAGACATATGACATGTGATCTCACTTGGTTTATTTCTTCAGATGACTATGAAGGCGGACCAGTAACATTTGGAGATGGGAGTTGTTGCTACATAAGCAAGAAGGGAGCGATCAAATTACCAGGCATACCTGAAATTGATGATGTAGTCTACGTAAAAGGTATGGCCGCAAATCTTCTTTCTATTAGTCAAATATGTGACAAAGGCCATCGTGTTGTCTTCAATGCAAATGGATGTGACATTGTAGAAAAAACTGAGGAAAATAATTTTTCAAGGAATTCGTGGCAAAAATAACTGTTATCTTCTGGATACTCAGTTCAGCAATTGTTGCAATTTGACTAAAGTGGAATCTACACATCTTTGGCATGAGCGTTTTGGTCACATCAACTATCGTCTTCTAACTCAGATCATTAACAAAGAACTTGTTAGAGGCATTCCAAAATCAATGCAAATATTGAAGGTGTATGTGGTGCATGTCAAAAGAGTAAACAAACGAAAGTTCACCATAAATCATCTCAAGATATTCTCACTAAAGCTCCACTTGATTTAATTCATATGGATCTCTTCGGACCCATTCAATAACCCACGGTTGCTGGTAAGAAGTATGCTTTGGTTATGGTAGATGATTACACCAGGTTCACTTGGATTTCATTCCTATCTCATAAGAATGAAACCCTTGATGAATTCAAGATTATTGTTAATAGAATCCAGAACAAACAAGGTCGCAAACTAAAGAAGATTAGAAGCGACCGTGTAACTGAATTCAAGGACACCAAAGTGTTTGAATTCTGTGACGAACTGGGAATTATTCAACAATATTCTCCACTCATTACTCCTCAAGCTAATGGAGTTGCAGAAAGAAAAAACAGAAACATTCAGGAAATGGCCAGGGTAATGCTCCGTAACAAAAACTTACCTTTAAGGTTTTGGGGAGAAGTTGTCTTTACGGCATGCTATTTGATCAACCGTGTCTACTTACGGTATAAAACCCTCAATACTCCTTATGAGTTGTGGTACGGTAGAAAACCCAACTTGCACTATCTTATAGTGTTTGGTAGTAAGTGCTAAATTTTAAAAGATCGAGAACAGAGAGGGAAATTTGATACCAAAAGTGATGAAGGTATCTTCCTTGGCTATGCTTCTGTTAGTCGTGGTTTCCGAGTATTTAATCTCAGAACCCAGGTCATGATGGAGTCTGCTAATGTTATCATTGATGATATTAGTAACTTTCATCATGATAAACCTCCCGCTGAATTGCCTCCAACTGAGACAATTGAGAAAGTCAAAGAAATACCAGATTCAGTTGAAGTCATCCCAACTGTTACTGATCCTGATATTTCTAGTGACGAGGATGTAGATGGTGGATTTTCGACAAAGGCTAGAATCGTAAACCCATAATGTATATATGCTCCTGATCTAGCAATAGACGAGTATTGAGGCTCATGTATCTTATCGAAAGCGTGAAAAATAATGCCACGAGAATCTCTGACTGAGAATACTGTCTCTCAGAGTATATGTAGATGTGTAGTCTCTCAAATGAGGCAACGGCATATCTCATGAATACTGAGCAATTTCAGTGATCACTTCCATATATAATCGCAACATTAGAGGGCTCCTAGACATCTTGCCTGCTAGTATAGAGCAATAACGTCTTCAGGATGTAACAATGTTTTCCCTGACTATATAGAAGAAATATGACGCTTCAATCACTCAATTCCTAAATAATTAATGCTCCTAGACGATCATACTAGTATAGAGCCATCAATTAATTATTCCTAAATCATTAGATTCATTCACTGAATCCTTGAAAAATATTCAATGTTTTTCATGATATTTCGTTACTTCAATCATGGTTTTCTCAACAGAGTTCCATGGGTTAGTAATAAATATTCAGCGTACGGGCATCTGAACCACCTTCGAGTAATCCCCGACCAAAATGATGCAAGTGTACTCAACAATAATGCACTAACGAGCACCTGAACGAACGAGCATCTCAAAATACGACGAGACGATGAACCTATGCAAAAATAGGAAAGAAAATAATAAATAATAAATCAAGGCGCTGGGGGATTGGGCCCACCAGCCGGACGGTAGTGCCGTGGCCAATCCCATGCCTAATTGTATATTTTATCATTTTTTTACTATTTTCCTTGATCTCATGAAAATCCCTTCATTTGAACAAATATCCTTCGTTTTAAGGAAACTCCTCAGTTCCATGGTGTTTCCTTCACATCAAAGAAATGATATAAAATTGGGAAAGGTGTCATGGGATCGTGTCTACTAGCCGGCCGGCTATGCCCTAGTCACGTCCGGTCCCACACCTCATGATTTCTCATTATTTTATTATTATTTTCCTAATCTCATGAAAACTCCTTAATCTCATGGTATTTCCTTCAAACCATGAAAATATAACATAAAATTAGGAAAACTCGTGGGACCGGGCCCTAGCCATCCGGTCATGTCCTAGACGGTCCCACATGCCCTTTATTTTATTATTATTATTTTTATGTTTCCTTGATCCCATGAAATTCCTTGATTTCATGGTACTTCCTTCAAATTATGAAAATTCCTTCAAATCATGGAAGTAATACATAAAATTAGGGAAAACTCACGGGACCGGGTCCTAACCGGACGACCATGCCCAAGCCGGTCTCACACGCCCTTATTTTATTATTATAATATTATTTGTTTCCTTCATCTCATGGAAACTCTTTCGCTTCAAAGAAAATTCCTTTATTTCAACAAACTCTTTGGTTTCATGATATTTTCATAAAATCATGAAAAATATAATAAAATTAGGAAAAATGCTATGGGACCAGGCTCATTGGCCGGCCGGCTATGCCTTGGCCATAGCCGGTCCCACACTTCATGATTCCTTCATTTTATTATTATTTTTCCTTCATCTCATGAAGTTTCCTCAGGTTCAGCAAAATCCCTGATTTCTTCATATTTTCCCAAATGATTGCTCAAATGCACAACAAAAAATATCAAATTTCTCAGGACTGAGACGCGAACACTTTGGTGACGTGATCATACTACCTTGACCGACCAAGGTTGTCTCTTTGGTTTGCAAGAGGCCGGTCCCACATATTTTCACCATTTGACCTAATTTGTTCATATTAGGTTCAAACTCTTCCAAACAATCTGTAACTTCATGAAATGATCGTCATTCGATCCCGTGACCACCCAAGGCCGGTTTTATGACCCCTTGGTCGGTTCCTCATCCCATCATAATTAATTAGTTTTTATCACCTAAGGCTCAGACGAGCATTATTTTAATAAATGATTAAACCAACATTTAATCGTTCTTTCATTAACAAATCAACAAGTCTTCAAGAACCCTTGGTATTTTCTCACTTGAGCATCTGGGCGTTACATGGTCGACCCATGATCCCGTGTATCCAGTCCCTCCTTCACTCTGTGGTTAATTT
The DNA here is from genome assembly GCF_003573695.1 of Papaver somniferum. Taxonomy (NCBI): domain Eukaryota; kingdom Viridiplantae; phylum Streptophyta; class Magnoliopsida; order Ranunculales; family Papaveraceae; genus Papaver; species Papaver somniferum. Next base: position 119,314,167 of record NC_039361.1, on the reverse strand, counting down.
TCAATAAACTATCAATTGATCGAATTAGGGTTTCGAGTTCAAGGTTCATAATTCCAGATTCAAACGCTAATAATTTTATGATGATCTCATGGTCATCATTTTATTAATTAGACTTGGTTCAGTTGCCAGTATTTAATTTAATATTTTATTTGGTCACGCTACCAATAATTCATCAAATGAGCAATATTTGCTCAGACGAGCAATATTTGCTCAAACCAAGGAACATTGGCTCAATTATTCATTGAGCAATATTTAATCACGTTAACTATGTTTATTAATAAATTATACCTCTGTCTCAACATACATGTTCAATTCATGAATCTCTGAATATTTTCAAATCATATTCGATTCAACAATACAAGGACTCATCGTTCCATGAAGTCATGAAGTCAACAACTGACTAACTAAATACACATCTGCCTTGCAGACTCCACAATCACGAGACATCAATCGTGTCACATTGGGGGATATTAACTAGGGTTTTGGTCTGGCGGTCTACGGTACGTGTGTTCATACACATGATGAGAATGTGAGCAAGTCGTGCAATCAGTTGAAGGAGTTAACAAAGTAGTGGATGGAAAATCGACCAAGTCTCCGCACGTTGAGCAACTGGTTTTAACACGATTTCCATTTCCCCACTCTTTGGTTCCATCAACTGTCACACTTCATGGGATCATGGCGTTTACAAATCTAGCAATATAAATAAGTCTCTGAATCATGATTGAAAAATAGGACAATCTTACGTCAAACAGACAACACGAGATTAACAACTCAACGTCTGAGCAAATTCAATCATTCAGAACTTATCTTATTTTCAGAATACACAACACACCTACAATCTTTGATCATCGTTGATCTCACACATTTCTCAGCTTCCCTCCTACAGATCGACCCATCCTCTCTTGTGACCGAATTTACTCTAGAACGGCCATTGTCTTAGTTTAGGCTGGAGTATTACAGATTAATCTCTCGAATTCAAAGCACTCCCTTTTTGCAGTTAATATGTGTGAGGTTTGACAGTTCGCTCGGTTCAAGGAGTTTCCTCCGCACGGTCGTCTCCTCAATTCCGTAAAAACCAGCAACTCATTTTTCCCCATCTACAGATTGGCGACCACAGTGGGAGATCATTCTCTCGGTTGAAATCTCACTTCTCACAAAGATGGTCGGTCTTAGGTCTGGTTCAGTTACCAACCCAGATTCAACACCCGTCTCTAATATCACAAGCTCTAGTGGTACTGCCAACACCACTCCTCAGGCGCAACCTGCTACCACCACTCCTCTAGTGCAACCTGCCACCACTGCCCCTCCGAGAAGTGGTGCTCCAGTGATCACCCCTGCAAGTGACGACACCAGAGCCATCAACAATCCACTATTCGGACGGTCTCCTAAATAAATCAGGGAAAACCCACCTACCGTAGGTGATCTCATGAAGGTGCAAGAAACTCTTGCCAAAAATCAGACTGACATGCTGCTACTCAGAAGGAACTATTCAAGTATCTCAAGACTCTTACAGACAAGATGTCAGAGAAAAATCAGGAGAAAGGAAAAGCTAAAGAAACGTCTTCAGACGCTGATCCTGAGGTCACTCTGATTCATGTAGTAGACGATGAGAAAGTTTCCAATGCTGCAGAAAATCCACCAGCGAAAGAGCCATCCAGCTTCATCACTCGTGAAGACCTGGAACGCCTTTTGGAGGATCGTGGAAAAGACAAAACGCCTTCTGTCCACCGTCACCAACCTCCATATCCTGCTGCTACACAAAGGATTCCTCTGCCAAAAGGTTACACCTCTCCAACCTTCACACTTTATGATGGAACCGGCAATTCTCGAGAACATGTTTCTCGATTTCTGGAAGCACTGGGTGAACATGAGCACAACCACACTGTCCGTCTGAAGGAATTTTCAAAGTCTCTGAAAGGCAGGGCATATACCTGGTACAACAACATCGCACCAGGAAGTATCAAAAGTTGGGGAGAAATGGTTAATGCTTTCTACAGAAAGTATTTCTTCGTCTCGGAGCAAATCACCCTCTCTGATCTCGTAAGGATGTTTCAAAGGAGCAACGAGCATCCTAACGATTATGTGAAAAGGTTCAGAGTTCAAGCTTTGGATTTTCATGATCCAAATGTCATAGAACAACAACTCGTGGAATTGTGCATCAATGGAATGATTCCAGTATACATAGCCTTATTGGAAAATCTCAGGTTCCATACTTTCTCAGAACTTCATGAAGCGGCCAAGAGATCAGCAACTACTGCACCTGCTTTATTGGAGAGAGCCAAGATTACCAAAACTGAATATACACGAGAGACTCGAGGTAGCGGACGTTTAATCAACAAATAGTACAACCTCCAACCTTCCACAAATGTTGTTACGGAAGGGAGCAAACGAAAGACTGAGCAGCAGCGCAAACATACTTCCTCAACTCCTTCGAATGCGCAGAAGAAGGGTAATACGGAAGTTCCTGCTCAACATACAAAAGATGATCCAGAGGCACCCGATTTTACCTGCTCAATTGAAGAGGTTATTGAACTTCTAAATTATAGGGTTCAATACGGCGCAATAAAACTTCCATATGTCAAGAAAGAACCAACTGAATAGGCCATGGAAAATCCTCATTATTGTCGCTTTCATAGGTTCGTCAACCATCCCACAAGTGATTGCAGATCTTTGAAGCGCGTATTTAAGGAAAAAATCGAATCAGGAGAAATCAACTTGGGGACTGAAGGAGTACACATAGATCCTCTCCCAGTCAGAACCTTCACACTTTCTGAACATCCTGTCAAGGAAGCAGGTCAGTCCTTAATCGAGAATGTCTGTGAATTGCTATACCTATTAAAGGCTCAAAGGGGAGACATGTTTGCTGCACTGAATCACATCGTATCAGGGAAACGTTTGTTGATTCAGGAGACATTTCCTGAACCTCCTTCAACAACAACAGACGAAGAAATGTACGACTGGGTACTTCTCACCACAGTTCATCTCAAGGGAAACGAGTTCAAACGAGCATTGATTGATGTTGGCACTGCTGTCAATGTTATCCCTCTGAAAACTCTCAGAGCTGCTGGTATCACACGATAAGAAGCCATTCATGCTTCAGTGACAATCACAGATCATGAAGGAACACCCAGAGATGCTTATGGCCACATTACTCTCAAGGTGAACATTAACTCATCCTGGACAGAAACGAAATTTTACATAATCCGAGAGGATCCAGGATATGATATGATTCTTGGACGTACATGGATTCATGCTGGAAAGGTAACCCCAACACCTTCAATTGCACATTTCTCCGTTGAAGAAACCTTTGATTCGGAAGAAGAAAAATAAGATATTTCACCATTCGAATATCTGAAAGAGGTCAAAGCCCTGACGGAGCTAACACAAAATACTGAGGAAAATCCAAATGCTTTCAACAAAATATTCCGTACTCAGGCAAGTCTTATTCCTCCTCATGTGTCGATGTCATCAGTTTTCAAATATGCTTATTTGGTCCGAGGGCTTTACTCCACCAATAACTTAGCCATTGTGAAATGCTATGAGTGGATAACCTCGCCTCAGCAATATTTCACCAAATGTTTAAATTCAGAACTCTTCAAATTGAGCATACCATCAAAAAGTTTATTGCTGAAGACATGGCCAAGCATGACAAATAATATCTCAAATACTCTCCTCCGCATGAGTGTCCATACATACCACAGCCATGGAACTCCACTACACGAGGAATTCCGAATCAGCAGAAGATATTCAGAGCACGGACGGTCAAGCCTAACAAATTTCAGGAAGGAGATTTAGTTCTCAAGGCAGCTAAGAGTAATTCCCATTATGGAAAGAATTCCAACTGGGAAGGACCCTTCATGATCTCTAAGTCTGTTGATGGTGGATACTACAGATTGATCAATATGGACAGCAAGGAAAGTGTGGGCGTGATACACAAGAATTGTCTCAAGGCCTTTGATGTCTAAGGTTTTGGATATTCGAGGTATTGGATGTTCAAGGCACGAACGTCCAAAATATTTGGCAATTAGAGTTTCCTTTCATTGTATTTCAATTCCTCCAAAATGTCTGCAATACTTGCATTGAGTAATTTAAATTCAACAATTTATCAAAAGTTAGTTTACTTAAAGAAAATCTCTATCAAACCCAAAGAAAAACCCTCAATCATCTACTTATCCAAAACCAATCAAAACCAAAAATAAAACCTCACATCTCTCAGAAGTTCAGAAGTTCAAGAGATTATGAAAAGAAATCAAAGAAAATCAGCAAAGAAAGACTTTTGCTCCTTTGCATCCTTCAAGACTTGTAAAACTGCCTTCTCCATGTTCATCTCTTCAGTCAGCCTAGCAATCTTGTCTTCCTTCTCCATCACAACGTCATTGGGAAATGGTATGTTATTCTCACACGAGTCCTTAATAGCATTTATCTTCTTACGAAGCCACTTCACGTTGAAGCCAAGTCTCTCAGAATTCTCCAAGTTGAACTCCCAATCAAAGAGTACATCTGGAGTCACAATTCTTCTGTCCCTAACGCATATATCACTTACAACACGCAAGATAACACTTACTTGCATTGTTAAAGAATAAGCACGCTTTGGTTATCTAGCAACGATGATGTGACCAAATTTCTCCCATATTTTCTCGTACAAGTCGGCAAACACAATGGGAAAACTAAATCCACCAACTAGTTCGTGATATGGGAGTGCTGCATCAAATGAAGGATCAAAAGAAATCCCTGCACTCGGGTATTCATGCACTACTATACGATTCTCGATCGGTGGAGCAACTTCTACAGTCATGCAAACAGTTTCTTCAGTTTCTTCTATGCGTGGTTCAGCTTCTTTCGCCACTGAAACAACAACAATTGAAGTCTCGGTCTCTTAAAAAACATCAACAACAAATCCCTCATGACTTTGAGGTGCAGAGATGGTCGTTCCTTCATCAATAACCTTTGTGTTTCTCAAGCCATCATTATTAGCTCCTTCATTCTCAACTTCGGTATTTGACACCTAATATGAAGATTACATGAGATTAGGATCATTCGATCATGGAATTAAAGGAAATCATAAACTACAGTATGCAAGTGATCTAAAATCATCAAATTTCTTCATTTGCATGCTGGACATCAAAAAATAACACGAAAGTCACAAAAGCACGTTTTACAACAAGCTCGCCTGAGAAGATTTTACACTGCCCTTACAAAACGATGAACTGGGAACAATCGGTGAAGAATCAAGGGTTGAGTTATATATTGTTCTCTTCGAATGGATGTTATCTACAACATATCAAAAAATTTCATAGCAAACGGATAAACGAGCAAAAAGATGTGGTCGAAACATAGGACTACATGACAGCTGAAAATTTCCTGAAGGTCTCCTGGATGTTTACTGTTTCATCTATTTTGTCCCCTGAACGTGCTCAAAACTTAAAAATCTTCTTTGATAAATCTTGGAAATTTCCTGGGCATAAGGATACATATGTGGATCGCGAAAATCCGACACCGGACGAAGATTTTATGGCGTTTTTGCTAAAAGGCTGAGTTCTGAATTTTCTGGTGACGTATTTTCGGCTAAACTTTTCATATATTCACATACATTCTCATTCATCCACTCATAAATCAACAAGTTTATACTTCTATGGGTAAAATACAAGGTAAATACTTACTTGAGTGACCTCTGAAGCATTCACAGAATCAGAATTGCTCGTATCAGCATCAACAACACCATTATTTTTATTCGGTTTTGAGCTTTGGGAGTTTCCTTTATCGCCATTCCCCGAACGAACATCATTAGTGCTCTCCACCTCCATGGCGACATCCTCCTGGATATATTCTTAAATAATTAGCATTTTTTCTACAAAGCATCATTGTAAGGACCCTCAAGCTCGTCAACGCTATTAGACTAGTCAAGAGACATATAAGACAATAGTACCTCGATTAGTTTAACACGAACGTTAATTAATAGAAATTAATCTAACAACGATTTAGATACGAAAATAGTATCGTTGGATAGATCTCGAAAAGTTATGCAGAATGGACTATTCGAACGTGTCGATCAGATGCCAAACAAAGAAGAAAACGTCAGAATAGTGAGGAGGGCAAAACAGTTTTTTTGACATTAGACAGTCTGGGACTTCCCTTATCAATGAAATGGGTGTTCCATAGACTTCCTTTGGTCTTATCCCTAGCCGATCGAGAAGATTAACTCGTGTCTTCTTTTCTTCTTCTTCATTATTCTTCTTATTTCTTTTTCTCTCTCCTCATTCTTCTTCTTTTCTTCTACTCCTTTTCTGCTTTTCACCAGAGAGTAAATCGTGAGAATCAATTGAGAGAAATTACTGAGGAAGTTATTTAAGTGACGACGGAGATGGTGCTGCTGTTAATTAATATGGATAAGAATAGGAAATCAGCTGAGTAGTTAGGGTTCTTGTTTTGATTGAGGGTTTGTGTGGAATAACAAAGGAGCTGAGGTTGACAACGGTGAACAAAAGATTAAGTATGCATGATGGTGTTGATTAAAGAAACAACGGAGATAAGAATTAGGGTTTTTAAATTGAGTTATATGTTGAATTGAATCAAGGAAGATGAAATTGGGTGTTCATTATGTGACTGATTAGAGATGAGGTTTTGATTGATTTGATGATTTGGTTACCGAGATGCATATCATTCGAGTAATTGAGAAATCAAGGTTTCGTTCTTGAGGGTTTTGGATAAGGAGAAAGTAGAAGATGGGTTTGCTTAATTTGAGGATTGAATTGATGTTGTGAACTCGAATTAAAAAATAGAGGATTGAGAATTGGTTTTAGGGTTTCTGAGAATCAAAGATGAAGATGAAGACTATAGAGTTTTAGTTAATTGAACTGATGGGTATCGTTAGTTGGAGATGCTTTCTCGGTTGACTTAAGTTAATAAGAACATGGTTAGGTCTAGTGGTGGCTGAATCTGAATCAGATGGAGGTAGAGCAACTGTAAAGGATTATGGTTTGTTTCCAAGGTAAATCTTCTTCAGTAATTGAGTTTTATTAAGATGTTATCAAATTTAAGTAATTATTGTTTTAGTTCTGAATTGAGGAATGCTACTATTGATGTTGATAATTTGAGATGTGTGGGTTGATAGAATTTGTAAAATATGTATGGATTGAAGATAGAAGGTGAATTTGAAACAGCTGTATTGAACTGGTGGTGAAAAATGGTTAAGATGAGTATATTTGTTGTGTTGAAGAATTGGCATTAGGAAAAGAGGCTTGTGTTGCTGTTGTGGGTGTTATTGATTAAAGTAGTTAGTGCAGGTGATTGATAATGGATCTATAGTATGTAGTTTAGACTTATATTGGATTCCAGGGAGAAGGAAGTGGATGTTATTGTTGAGTTACAGAGGTCTAAATAGAATTGTTATGATCTGAACAAGCAATTGGCTATGCCGATTAGAATAAGGAAGAGATATTGGTGCTTGACTGTGTTACAGAACTTTGAACCAACATTTAGGTTCGAGACAACTGTGTTGATGTACAGTTCATGGGGTTGGCAGTGTAGTCACTGAAATGGATGTATGTAGTTTTGATTGCAGTTGTGTTGGTGGTGCGGGGAGTGAGAAGATTGTTGCAGCTGTTTGCAAGAGTCTTGTGGAGGAGCATATACGTTGTCGAGAGAATTGAAGGTGTTGCAGAATCTATAGGGTGATGGTGCTGTTGTGTATTGTTTGTTTGAATTAGGCTGAGGTGCAGGGTTTTGAGATTTATGTGAATCCAAGGGTATGAAAATAAGATGAGATGAGTATTTTCTTGTTGGTGATAATGAATATGAGTGTCTGGTGATGGTATGAATGTTGTGTATGGAACAAGAGTTGCAGGCAAGGAAGGGTGGATAATAGTAGTTATATAATTATAGTTAGTCTTGCTGTGAAAAGCTTAAAGCTGCAATTGCAGGTAACTAGAATTTATAATTGTAATTAGAATTTGAAGTTATTTGAATGAACGATTTGATGCAATGAAGTAGATTGAAATTGAACTGATGTTAGAATTGTAGTTGGGTAAGAAGCTTTGGTTTGACTGACTGAACTAATTCATTCTAACTCGTTTGTTTAGCTGACTCAGTCTGACTCAACTGAGTTAACCCTGTTAATCTGAGTTGGATCGGTTTGACTCAGAGTTGACTAAGTAGAACTTGACCGAGTTGACTCAGTTGACTTGACCTTGACCATGTGACCAGGACCTTGGATTGACTTGGACGTTGACTGTTAGTTGACCTTTGACCGTCAGTGACCGTTAGATTGACCCAGTTAGATCAGACTTTGTGTAATAGGCTTTTTTAGTGGACTTGGGCTTAGGGCCAGTTTCTTTAATTAGATGTTTTGGACCTCTTGTGGTCCGAATTAGACTTTGGTTTCTTCTACAAAGTTGTAGGTATTCATAAGACTTAGTTAATGGACTATAGAACCAACCTAACTGAATTAGTAAACCTTAGATATATTAAACTTAGATAATAAAATGGTGTAGAAGAATAAATGGGCTTAGGATCATTAGATAGAACTATATGATTCTTGTATGAGCCACTTTGGTTAGATTTTTAGATTCTTGTGTGATTAACAGTTAGTCTATATTAACAACGCTCGATTCAAAGGATGAACCAGTGGATCGCGGATCTCGAGGTAGGCGTGACTTGTCATCAAAAGAGGTGGGAATCTATATTTAGCTCTTTTGTGATTATTGTTGTTTTCTTTAAAAAAGTTTATGTTTAACAAATTCATGCATTGTCTGATTGTGCTTCCATGCATTGTTCAACTTTGATTTACGAAAGTTCTGTTATTTCTTTTAATCTTTCCACTGCTTGGAAAGGTATTGCAATGGTTTGTCTGTCTTTATGAATTGTTTGGGAAATAAGTATTTCCATTTGATTGTTTGGAAATGAGAATTTCCATCTGCGGTATATAGGTATTGCTCCTTCATTTATACTACTCACTTTCGAGCTATGATTAATAGGTACGGGACGAGTTCACCATATAGATATCTAGGTGCGGGACGAGTCACCATATTATATATTGTTTAGAAGGAGTTAGTTCCATATACATGATTGTTTACCTCTGCGATTTGGAAGGAGTTAGTTCCATATTTTATATTATTTGGAAGGAGTTAGTTCCATATACATGATTGTTTACCTCTACTATAATATGGAACTTACCTACTATTATCGTAACTTATTAAAATTAAGTAATTCACAGAGGTAAAAAAAACATGTATATGGAACTAACTCCTTCCAAACAGTATATAATATGGTGACTCGTCCCGCACCTAGATAGCTATATGGTGAACTCGTCCAACACCTATTAAGCATAGCTCGAAAGTGAGTAGTATAAATGAAGGAGCAGCATCCTATGTACCACAGATGGAAATTCTCATTTCCAAACAATCAAATGGAAATTATTATTTCCCAAACAGTTCATGAAGACAAACAAAACATTACAATTCATTTCCAAGCAATGGAAAGATTAAAAGAAATCAATAGTACTTTCGGAATTTTAAATAAAACATGCATGGAATATACAATCAGATAATGCATGAATTTGTTAAACTTAAACTTTGGTAAAAGAAAACAACAATAATCACAAAAGAGTTAAATATGGATTCCCACCTCTTTTGATGACAAGACACACCTACCTCGAGATCCACGATCCACTGGTTCATCCTTTGAATCGATCGTTGTTAATACAGACTAACTGTTAATCACACAAGAACTCTAAGAATCTAGCCGAAACGGCTCACACAAGTATTAAATAAGTCTAACTAATGGTTCCAAGCCCATTTATTCTTCTACGCCATTTTATTATCTATCTTTAACATATCTAAGGTTTACTAATTCAATTAGGTTGGTTCTATAGTTCATTAGCTAAGTCTTATGATTGTAGGTAAGTCTCCCTTCAATGCTTAGTGATACAAGAATGCAGTTGCCCTGTCTAGGTTCATGACTCCTGACAATGCTTACCTACGTAACAAGTATCACCCGAACAAATCATAATTACCAACCTCACTATTCAGCATCGGGGATTAACTAAGTATTAATTTATTAAGATTAATTAGTCTCTAAACTTTTATCGTAACTGGTGTAAGTCTGGTAAATTTACTTCGTAATTTATTTGCATATTTCACAACATTTTAAGCAATTTAGTTATCTGAATTATTTATTTATTCAATGTAAATATTCCAAATTCGATTTCACATCAATTTTATAATATATGATATTATTTAATATGTTAGCTTGTTGTACTACCGTTATATTGATTATCCAAATATTACTAAAATCAGAGTGTTTCTGTAATTGAATTTGAGAGTTCAATTGAGGACGAATAAGAGAAGTTAGAAATTGGGTTTGTTCTTAATTGATGTTTGATTGAAGTTGTGGGGTGAATTGAAGATTGAATATGATATTAGGGTTTCCTGAGTTGGATTGGAATTCCATTTGGTGATGAACAAGAAGAATTAGGGACTGGGTTTGATTAATTGAGGAAAGGGTTGGAGTTAATTAGATATTATGGAGCTGTTCTGGGGAAGAATTGAGGATCAGTTGAGGTAATATTTTCTTAGTTATTCAATTCATTGTTGTGTATGGAGTTATTACTGAATTGAGCTTTAAGAACTGGTGTTGGTACTGATGTTGATTGCATGGAGTTATAGTGAACTGAATAATGGAATGGTGTCACAGGGTATGTATTAGATGATAGTGTTAATGGAATTCCAGGTCATGAGTTTTGGATTCCTTATATGCTAATTGAACAATTTTAGAATGGATGTGTATTTGTAGATGTTGTTGATGAACAAAATTGAGAAGTATGAGCTGAACCTAGTATTAGAACTGTATTGGTGAAGTTGGTGGTTATGGACATGGTTTGTTGCTGCTGCATTTGGCTAAGATTATGAGAGTTTAGATGAATGAGTTGCAGATAGAGAAGATGTTTTTGGTAGTACTGTTGGACATGAACATTGATTTGAGATGATATTGAAAGTGGCGGTTGAATTCTTTTTGTAATTATAATTGAAGAAGTGAATAAACATGGGTCTTTAGATGAATGCTAGGTTTATTGAATATGGTGATGGAGTTGTTTGTGTGATGAGATTGCAAGTGTTCTGATTAGAAATTGTGGAGAATGAAATGAGTTAGAACGAAATGGATTACAATGAAGATATGAATGTACATGGGTGGTTCTGTATAATGAATGTAATTGTTAATGCAGTGGTGTATTGGTGTTGATCGTGTTAAGCTAAAACTGAAATATGGAGGTATGCAATGTCATTAATGTTGCAGGGAGTGGTAGTGTTTAAGATTGAGTTGTAATGTTGAGAATGGAATTTGTTGTTGAGTTGTTGGTGGTAATGAAGTGATTGTATTGAGAATGTATTAGGTGAAGGTACAGGTCTTGTAGTTGGATAGAGTAATGGAGATGTATGAGATACAAGTGTAAGTAAGGGATCTAATATTTATGTAGAACTGACCTTGAGTGTGCTTATGAGATGTTTGAGCAGGAGTTGATTTTAGTGATGTTAGCTGTGATCTTAGTGAAAGCATGCAAGTGCAGTTCAAGGTAAAACTTGTATTTCAGTTCTATTGTATTTGTAGAACTCTTTTAGAATGAATAATTTGTGTATTGATGAACTGAATAGAACCAGGTTAGTTATGTCTTGTAGCTACAACAGTGTTCAGACCTATTAGTTATCCCAGTCAGTTTATCTGACTAATTGTTTAGCTGACTCAGTGTATCTGACTGAGTTAACTCATTAACTAGACTTGACCAGACATGACTCAGTGAATCCTGACCGAGTCGGATCATACTTTGACCTGACCTTGACCAGTTGACTTAGACCATGGACTTTGACTGACGTTTACCGTTAGTTGACTCAGGTGGATTAGACCTTAGTTAATGGGCCTGTTTAGAGAACTTGGACTTAGTACCTTGTATTCCTAGTTTGATATTTTGGACCCCTTGTGGTCCGAATTGCCATTTGGTTTCTTCTGCAAAGTTGTAGATATTCATAAGACTTAGATAATGGACTATAGAACCAACCTAATTGAATTAGTAAACCTTAGATATGTTAAAGATAGATAATAAAATGGTGTAGAAGAATAAATGGGCTTGGAAACATTAGTTAGACTTGTTTAATACTTGTGTGAGCCGTTTCGGCTAGATTCTTAGAGTTCTTGTGTGATTAATAGTTAGTCTGTATTAACAACGATCGATTCAAAGGATGAACCAGTGGATCGTGGATCTCGAGGTAGGCGTGTCTTGTCATCAAAAGAGGTGGGAATCCATATTTAACTCTTTTGTGATTATTGTTGTTTTATTTTACCAAAGTTTAAGTTTAACAAATTCATGCATTATCTGATTGTATATTCCATGCATTGTTTTATTTAAAATTCCGAAAGTACTGTTGATTTCTTTTAATCTTTCCATTGCTTGGAAATGAATTGTAATGCTTTGTTTGTCTTCATGAACTGTTTGGGAAATAAGAATTTCCATTTGATTGTTTGGAAATGAGAATTTCCATCTGTGGTATATAGGATGCTGCTCTTTCATTTATACTACTTACTTTCGAGCTATGCTTAATAGGTGCGGGACGAGTTCACCATATAGCTATCTAGGTGTGAATCGAGTCACCATATTATATAATGTTTGGAAGGAGTTAGTTCCATATACATGTTTGTTTACCTCTGTGAATTACTTAATTTTAATAAATTACGATAATAGTGGGTAAGTTCCATATTATAGTAGGTAATGCCTCTTTATTTAAATCAATTACGATAATAGTTTAGAGAATTACTTAATTTTAGTAAATTAATACTTAGTTAATCCATCACTGGGGAATAGTGAGGTTGATAATTCTGATGTGTTCAGGTGATACTTGTTAGGTAGGTAAGCATTGTCAGGATTCATGAACCTAAACAGGGCAATTGCATTCTTGTATCACTAGGTATTGAAGGGAGACTTGCTTCTTTTAGTGGACTGGTAGATCCCAAATTTTACTCAGAAACTTATTTATAGAATATTTCCTCTTGTAATTAGAACCAATAACTTATTGAAATGGAAATTAGTATTTTGAACCTAGAGCCACAAATTTTAGTTGTAGAAAGCCATATAGGGTTGTGCTTTATTTCTTGTTGTTTGCGCTTAAACAAGAGATAAGTTTATTTTATAAGGTAGGGAGTTTTTGAAGACCTGAAGGATGATTGATTTTCGAGGACAAAAATTTATAAGGTGGGGAGAATGTAAGGACCCTCAAGCTCGTCAACGCTATTAGACTAGTCAAGAGACATGTTAGACAATATTATCTCGATTAGTTTAACACGAACATTAATTAATAGAAATTAATCTAACAACGACTTAGATACTAAACTAGTATCGTTGGATAAATCTCGAAAAATTATGCAAGATGGACTACTTGAACGTGTCATTCTGATACCGGACAAAGAAGTTATCACTGGATTAGTACAAAGAGTAAAATCGTCATTTCTGGAATAAGCTCTCTTAATGTGATTCAGACACGCTGGGGCTTCCTTATCTAAGCTAGTGGGTGTCTTTGTATTTTCTTTGGTCTTATCACCAAATCTTGACCGAAGAGAAGTTATTCTCTTTTCTTCTTCTTCTTCTTTCTTCATTCTTTTTCTTTTTCTTTCTCTTCTCCTGTTTTTCTCTGTTCTTGTTCCCATGAGAAGATTGTGAGATTACGATATCATAAACTTAAGGGAACTCTATTGGTAGTACTGATATATGATGGAGAAGATGGAGTGGTCGTTAATTGTGAAGCAGAACAACTATAGTTTGTATCTCAGAGAATCGGAATTAGGGTTTATATATTTGATTATTGATTTGGACTTAGAAGATGATGAAAAGAGATGCGAGTAGATGAAGAAACATGGGTTGAGGTTCAATTGAAGTTATGAATTTGTTTTGGTGAAGAATCAAAAGGAAGGTAATTTAGGGTTTCTGAGATTTGACTCTGAGATGAATTCGAAGATGAAATTGATGTTATAGAGGGATGATTAAAGATGGGCTTAACTTGAATTAGAGTTTAACGTTGAAGAATTACTTGGAATTCATGAGTTAGGGTTTCTCAGAGATTGAATTAGGGTGTGTGAGAAAAGTTACGGAAGATGAATTGAAGGTTTAGAGGTCTGATTGAAGATGGGTTTGTTTTGACTTAAGAGTTAAGGGTTGATCTTGAAGCTGAGATCGATTAGAGCTCATGACTGAAGTTGTTAACATATTTGGGGTTTGATGATGATATAAGAGGGTGATGGAATTAGTATGAGTTTTGAATTGGTTGGTGCTGGAGCAGAATTTATCTGAGGTAATTGATCTTCTCTGTTATTTTAGTTAAGTTATTCATTTCAAGTTGTTGAATTTATAGAATGATTGTTAAGCTAATAATTGAAATGATTATGGAGAGGGTGTTATGGAACTGTGGTGTGAGGTCTAGACTTATGTTGAAGTTACAGGGTTTCAACGGATTTCTAAGTCTGTGATGGAGAAGGCAGTGGCTGCTCAGGTGGTGGTGTTGTGTTGTTGATGGCACTAAGTTAGTGATGCTGAGGTTAGTAATTTAGAGTTGAAGATACATGGGAGGTGAAGATGAGTTAATGGTGGTTTGTGTAATGATAATTGGAATTGTTGTTAGTTCTGGAAGTGGAGTTGGATTTGAATAATTAAGGTTTGGACTCTGTATTGTTGATGTATGTTATGGTGCAGGTGGAATGAGACGGAGAGTTAGATGTGAAGAAGATATTATTTGAATATAACTGGTGATATTGTAGCTGTAACTAACGGAGCTGTAGGAGTTATATCTAGTGATTACTACAGTGAAGAATTGAGTTAGTGATGGAATTTAAAAGTTGGCAGTGTTGTAGTTGTAATTGAGTTGCTGATTTAGAAATAGAGATTTCAGTTTGTGATGGTGGAGCTGAAATGAGATTGACACAGATGGTATGTCTTGTAGTTAAGTTCTGTTAAACTAAGGGTGAGGATAAATGTGGCTACTGAAATTGGTTGGCAGATCAGTTAAGGGGTATGTTTGATTGTTGCAGAACATGAAATGCTGCCTTGAGCGGATCTGAAGTTACAATTCTTGAAGAGTGGTGATTATAGAGTTGTAGATAGTAGTTGTTGTGGAAGCTTGGAAAAGCTGAATTGCAGGAAAGAGTTTAGTTGAATCCTTTCAGTAGAAGCTTGTATCTGCAATTGCAGGTAAATTGAATTTAGTTTTGTGGATAAGTTATGAAGTTTACTTAAGTTGATTGGAATGTAAAGTGATTGTATGAATTCCCGTTCTTGAGGCTTATGCCTAGTAGTAAACCTAGTCAGTTTAGCTGACTCATTTTCTTTATCTGACTTAGATCATCTGACTGAATTGAATCAGTCTAACCCTGAGTTGATTCATTAACCAGACCTGACTCAATGAAACTTGACTGAGTTGGACCATCGCCTTAGTTGACCCTGGACTTGACCTTGGACGGTTGTGGACTGTTAGTTGAACTTTGACCGTCAGTGACTATTAGTTTTCCCAGTTGGGTCAGACCTTGTGCTAATGGGTCGAGTCTAGTGTACTTGGGCTAGACTTAGTATTTCTATTTTGATTGTTTGGACCCTTATGGCCTGAGCTAGCCTTTGGCTTATTCTACAAAGATGATAAAAGATATAGAACCATAAGTAGACTTAGAGTCATTGGATAAAACTATATGATTCTTGTATGAGCCACTTTGGTTAGATTCTTACATTCTTGTGTGATTAACAATTAGTCTATATTAACAACGCTCGATTCAACGGATGAACCAGTGGATCGCGGATCTCGAGGTAGGCGTGGCTTGTCATCAAAAGAGGTGGGAATACTTTTAACTCTTTTGTGATTATTGTTTTCTTTTACCAAAGTTTATGTTTTAACAAATTCATGCATTGTCTGATCGTGTATTCCTTGCATTGTTTAGTTTTAAATTCCGAGAGTTCTGTTCTCTCTTTTAATCTTTCCATTGTTTGGAAATGAATTGTAATGCTTATTTGTCTTTATGAATTGTTGGGAAATAAGAATTTCCATTTGAATGCTTGGAAATAACAATTTCCATACGTGGTATATAGGATACTGCTCCTTCATTTATATCTACATGAATTCGAGCTTTTATGCAATCACTAGGTGCGGGACGAGTCACCATATAGCTATCTAGGTGCGGGACGATTCACCAATATTATATATTGTTTGGAAGGAGTTAGTTCCATATACATGATTGTTTACCTATGTGATTTGGTTGTGATTAGTGTTAGAGAAAACATGAATTGTTTTCAAATCATTTCAGTGATTACTTAAAAGTTAAATGTTATTCCTACGGGGCACCCTTTTTAGGGATGATGTGCTCACCCATTCCCACTTTCATTTTCAGAGACATATCAGAGTTGCGCAGCGAAAGCTTCGAGAAGTTGAGTCCGTTAGTTGGTTGAATTTTACTACGTTTATTATATTACATGTTGTATTTGTAAACCAAATGACTATTATATATGTATCATTTGAGTGGAGTTCTTGTATATATATATTTCTGAGCGGGCTAGTTTCGGGTTAAGTTTTGTAGCAGATTTCTTAATTGAATGCTTAGGTTTATGATTTAGATTCGTAGTGCCTCTTATTTAGTTAATCTCTTGGATTAGTCAGCTGCTATCTTTGGGGGCGCTACAGTGTTGGTATCACACTATAGTGCCCCCAAAGCTAGCAGCTGACTAATCCAAGAGATTAACTAAATAAAGAGGCTCTACGAATTTAATTCAAATACTTAAACATTCACTTAAGAAATCTGCTACAAAACTTAACTCAAAACTAGCCCCGCTCAGAATTATATATATACAAGAACATCTCTCGAATGATATATATACAATAGGCATTTGGTTTACAAATAAAACATACAATATAATAACATAGCCGAAGTTAATAAAACTAATAAACTCAACTCCTCGAAGCTTTCGCTGCGCAACTCTGATCTGTCTCTGAAACTGAAAGTGGGAATGGGTGAGCACATCATCCCTAAAAGGGGTGCCCTGTAGGAATAACTTTTAAGTAATCATTGAAAACAATTCATGTTTTCCCTAAACGCTATAGCGCAACCAATTTCACATGGGTAAACGATCATGTATATGGAACTAACTCCTTCCAAACAATATATAATACTGGTGACTCGACCCACACCTAGATAGCTATATGGTAACTCGTCCCGCACCTAATGATTGCATAAAAGCTCGAATTCATGTAGATATAAATGAAGGAGCAGTATCCTATATACCATAGATGGAAATTCTCATTTCCAAACAATCAAATGGAAATTCTTATTTCCCAAACAATTCATAAAAACAAACAAAGCATTACAATTCCTTTCCAAGCAATGGAAAGATTAAAAGAAATAACAGAACTTTCGTAAATCAAAGTTAAACAATGCATGGAAAGCACAATCAGACGATGCATGAATTTGTTAAACATAAACTTTGGTAAAACAAAACAACAATAATCACAAAAGAGTTTAAAGTATTCCCACCTCTTTTGATGACAAGCCACGCCTACCACGAGATCCATGATCCACTGGTTCATCATTTGAATCGATCGTTGTTAATAAACTAACTGTTAATCATACAAGAAGTATAAGAACATAGCCAAAAAGGCTCACACAAGAATCATACAAGTATAACTAATGGTTCTAAGCCCATTTATGGTTCTACACCTCTTCAGTATCCATATCTAAAGGTTTACTAATTCAATTGGATTGGTTCTATAGTCCATTAGCTAAGTCTTATGAATATCTACAACTTTGTAGAAGAAATCAAATGCTAATTCGGACCACAAGAGGTCCAAATTGTCTACTTAGGAAAACTTCCCTAAGCCAAGTCCATTAACTAAAGTCCAGTCCATCTGAGTCAACTAACAGTCAATGGGTTGACTAACGGTAAATGTCAGTCAAAGGTCAAGTCAACAGTCAAGGTCAGGTCTAGTCAACCGATCCAACTCGGTCAAGGTCAGGTGAACTGGTCAACTCACGTCAAAGAGAAACTCAGTGAGTTAACACCGATTAATATAAGACTTATTCGGTAGGATTAAGAACATGAGGTCATATAATGCATAAAATAGAGACTAAACTTGTTAACGATAATATACCCAGATTATCTTTAGTACAATAAAAGATTCACTAAATCACTAAATAATATACATGAAGTGATATTTATAGTACATGAATGCTTAGTACAAAATTAGACTAAAAGGAGAATAAATCTGCATATGAATAAGATACTTATTAATTAATAATAAAATCTAAAGACTATTAGGACATATTATAATTTTATGCAGACTCAGATATAAATCGTATTAAATTACCAACGGTGGTATTTAACAAGATATATATAGTATACAGATTCAATCTGAATAAATAAAACCTATTATATAAATCTTTACATGAATGCAGAGTTATATTTGGAAGATTAAGGCTTAGTGTACCAACCGGACTATTAACTTAAGAATAATGAAAATGATAATTTAGTTAAGTCAATAATTTTTGATAAGACAAGCAAATAATAATACTATATAGTACTAATTAATATAAAATTTAGAATTATTGTAAATATCTTTTGGATAATAATTATAGGATATGAATAAAAAAATGTAATTTTTGTTAATAATACAACTTAAGGATTATTTAGCAATCATAAAAATTTAAGGAAATAAAATTAAATCAAATCTAGTATTAATTATATATTCAGATGACTAAATTGTTTACAATGATGTAAACTATTTATGTACTTTACGAAGTAAATTTTTAAGATTTAAACCAATTATGATAATAGTTTAGAGAATTACTTAATTTTAATAAAATAATACTTAGTTAATCCAGCACTGAGGAATAGTGAGGTTGGTAATTCTGATGTGTTCGGGTGATACTTGTTACGTAGGTAAGCATTGTCAGGAGTCATGAACCTAGACAGCGCAATTGCATTCTTGTATCACTAGGCATTGAAGGGAGACTTGCTTCTTTTAGTGGACTGATAGATCCCAAATTTTACTTAGAAACTTATTTATAGAGTATTTCCTCTTGTAATTAGAACCAGTAACTTATTGAAATGGAAATTAGTATTTTGAACCTAGAGCCACAAATTTTAGTTGTAGAGAGTCATATAGGTTTGTGTTTTATTTCTTGTTGTTTGCGCTTAGACAAGAGATAAGTTTATTATATAAGGTGTAGTGATCTAAACTACAAATTAGCACAGAAACATCTCTGAATCTCTAATCATAGAGATTGGATTGGATGAGAAGAGAATTTTGGGAGAGAAAAGCAAACTTTCGATTATTATTTTTCATACGGTTTCAATACAGACTCTCTAGCCTTATAAAGCTAGGTCAAGGCAACATCTTTTAAAGGGACCCCTACAATTGATAAAAGAACTACAAGTAAGCTAACACTAAATACCAACTCAAATACCTTAAGGGCACCCCCTCATAACACCAGGTTCATGACAAATCCCACTCCTTCAAATCATCCTTGTCCTCAAGGATGGAGGATATGACGATTGAGTTAAGCTCTTGATGGAATTCATCGTTGGGCAACTTCTTCTCATCAGCGTAAGAGCTGAGTTTTTTTTTTTTTTTTTAAAATTTAGCTTCAAGGCCTAAAAAAGACTGAGCCCAAACCTCACTCATAGAAATTCAGTAAGCAAGCCCACCCTCTTCATCTTCACTGGTTGGTAGGTCTTAGTAGCAATACTACTGACTGCATAGGCACATTCCAACACCATAAATAAAACCAACCAATAGAGCCACAACTGTTCAACCAACCAGTAGAGGAATGCAAGAGCCACTTCTACAGAGCCAAGCTTGATCGGAAAATATCTTATTCCTTCGTACTGCTCAATATCTTCTTTAACTATCACTTGACTGTAATCCCTCATCAATTTTGAGTCAGAAATGATGTTAACTCTAGCTACACTCATTTGCAAAATGGCGGTGAAAAAATTTAATGTAGCCAGAATATTATAAATGGCATTGCTACTGTTAACTGGGAAAACTGAAGCTGGATTACCTGATATTGAGATGGGGCAGCGCTGCTTACTTTCCCCAGAGAGTATTAGCATAATCAGTTTACCTTCGAGCTTGTGTATCACAATCTCGCAGAATTCATGTGATGCATTTGTTAGCTGCATAGAATTGGCAGACTCTTATTTCCCTTGAACTGTTGCGCCATCAGTGGTGGAGAGCTTCAGCTGCTTCAAGAGTTGATGGAAATTTTGTAGAAAATATTTAGATGCCAACACAACATATCTGTCCAGATTCCTTCCTCCTACAGTGAGTAATAACTGCTGCCAACTAAGACTTGGAAGGAGCCTACAATCTCTGGCAAGGTCATACCATCCGTTATCGCCACAAACAATTCCATTAGTTTCCATGGACCTGCTATGGATTATCTCCACTCTCCATTCACATATTCCAGTCCAAAAGAACACTCGATTATGACAATGGAAGCACTGTCGAGAACTTACCAAGCTGAGAATGCCACGCTCAAAGTAGTTCAGAATTGATATAGTTTCTTGTTTCTTAACATGAACCGATCCAGCGCAGGGAGCTCCTCTGTTGTTAGTTAAGCAGTATTTAAGCTGCAACCTTATAATAAAATCTTCTCCACAGATAGTTCTCATAGCTATTGTAAGACTGCCCATCAAAGTAATGGAAAACAACTGAGCTGCATCTTCTGCCTCGATAAAAATACCAAGCATAACTTCTTTAATCTTTTCTTCCAACCCTCCAAGTCTATTGATTTTTATAGCACTAGCCTGGTTGAGAATTTCCTTGGTCTCCATTCTTCTTTCAGAGCATCCGACTCCTCTATAACCCCTCTTGAGACAAACAAATATCCCTGCAACCTCAAGGGTCTTTAAAAACAACAATCCATGACCCATAGTTTCCTGCATAGATTTTCTCAGGAGTTTACCATCACTTTCAACGACGAGAAGAATCATCAAATGGGAAAAAACCTGGAGCCCCTGAATTCCATCTTGTAGCTTGAACAGTGTAATCAATTGTGAAGACCATATACCGGTTGAACTGTAAACTTGCTGCAGTATCAAAATAGCCCAGAGAATATCACATTGCTTAAAGAATTCATACAACTTGCTAGAATCACTTATTATACTTTCTTCAGTAAGCACACAACCCCTAATATCATGATAAAAATTTACCCTAACAAGGCAAGTATATCTCCCCTTAAGCTGGAACTCTTTTCCAGGGTCAAACACCCTAAAACAATAATTCAGATCTTGAAAGTACATAAATAGAGGAACACCCTTCCCATGAAAGTAGTTTGACTGATGAATGAATATAGGGACCAAGAAAATACCTATAACTCTCTTCGAAAGGATATGTGATTGATCATTTTGTTTACTGGCTTCAACATAGATCATCACGGATTCCTCATGCAGAGTTTTCAAAAGAAAAAGTAGCTCACACCCCAGCCGTAAGTTTAGAGAACCTGTATGATCACTGAAACTCCATATTCTGCAAGGATGTATTTGATCAATTGGCTCATGCGATCTTTCCGACACTCCAGCTGCGCCTACTGAATCACTACTTGCAACCTTATGAAATAACTCGTATACATTCTTGCTTGTGCAATTCAGTAAATGTTGAATTGCATTTGAAATTGATGCAATCAAACCTTTCTGAACCTCTTCCATCTGAGTTGGAAAACTGACATTTCTGGCCAAAAATTGCTCAAATAGTTCATGTGGAAGCCCATTCTCAGTTTCCCTTGACGTTTGAAGCACCGATTCAGCCCATTGAAAAACACCTTGTTTTGATATTATAACAAACAACTTCCTGGTATCACCACTGTCACCATCTTCAACAAAGAATGATATATTTAACTTCGCAAACAATAATTTTAAACCATAACCAGATTGTAGAATCAGATTATGAACAGAATTTGCATAATAATTTTGCATTGAAACGACCACATGAAGTACAATCAAACCACGAGTAAGTATACTAATACTGAGGTTAGAACTGTTTCTAATGTAATAAGAATACCTTCTTTGCTCCATGAAGTACCTTATGATTTTAGCTAATAGAATTGAGTACCTTCTATCCAATTCTAGCAACCTTCCACGATCCAATACCCTTCCAGAAGCACTCAAGATACAACTGGGACATTCACCAGTACTTGCACACATGTGAACCAACAAACAATCCATCATCCATATGTGAATATGAAATTGATATGAATCTGAACAATAAGCATCCAGAGATTCCAGACTTCTCAAAAATGAATCCAGGTCGCAAACATTTTACCTCGATCAAATGTCACCGGTTATACTTAGCACTAATTGGGACTCTTCTGACATAAGTAATTTGAGTTAGGTGTGTGCAGAAATACAATCTGATAAAATTGAGAAAATAATAACTAAATTGATTTATGTTATTTTCATCAATAAACTTCCACCTACCAAACTGCCGAAATTCATCATTGAAAACCTTGTAATCCTTAACTGAATTAGTAGCACCAGCTCCATTAATATCAGTAAAATCGATTTTGGGTGTAGATCGACAATTATCTTCTTCGACTGTTGTAGGAGTTACCTTCAATTCGGCATCGATTTTGGGTGTGAATCCAGATGAGGGTTCAGGCAAGCCTTCATCCATTTTCACTTTGCTCAAATGATCCTGTACAGCCTTCAATTCAGCAGATAAATTCTTAATGCTGTGATAAGTTGTGGTGAAGGATTGTCGTAATTATCCTTGAATTCCCTAACTAAGTCTTGCTTAATGCTCATCAGAGAATCAACCTTCATAGCTAGCTCATCAAATTCTTTTTGATTTTTCATTGTCACCAGGTCACTCAGGAAAGAGTGCTCTGATACCAATTGTAGTGATCTACACTACAAATTAGCACAGAAACATCTCTGAATCTCTAAGGATAGAGATTGGATTGGATGAGAAGAGAATTTTGGGAGAGAAAAGCAAACTTTCGATTATTATTTTTCATAAGGTTTCAATACAGACTCTCTAGACTTGCAAATCTAGGTCAAGGCAACATCTTTTAAAGGGAACCCTACAATTGATAAAAGAACTACAAGTCAGCTAACACTAACTACCAACTCGAATACCTTAAGGGCACCCCCCCTCATAACACCAGGTTCATGACATAAGGTATGGAGTTTTTGAAGACCAAAAGTATGGTTCGATTTTCGAGGACGAAAATGAATAAGGTGGGGAAAATGTAAGGACCCTCAAGATCGTCAACGCTATTAGACTAGTCAAGAGACATTAGATAATAATATCTCGATTAGTTTAACACGAACGTGAATTAATAGAAATTAATCTAACAACTATTTAGATACGAAACTAGTATCGTTGGATAGATCTCGAAAAGTTATGCAGAATGGACTATTCGAACGTGTCGGTCAGATGCCAGACAAAGAAGAAAACGTCAGAACAGTGAGGAGGGCAAAACAGTCTTTTTGACATTAGACAGTCTGGGACATCCCTTATCAATTCAATGGGTGTTCCATAGACTTCCTTTGGTCTTATCCCTAGCCGATCAGAGAAGATTAACTCGTGTCTTCTTTTTCTCTCTTCTTCATTATTCTTCTTCTTTCTTTTTCTCTCTTCTCATTCTTCTTCTTTTCTTCTGCTCCTTCTCTTCTTTTCACCGGAGAGTAAACCGTGAGAATCGATTGAGAGAAATTACTGAGGAAGTTATTTAGGCGACGACGGAGATGGTGCTGCTGTTAATTAAGGTGGCGAAGAATAGAAAATCAGCTGAGTAGTTAGGGTTCTTGTTTTGATTGAGGGTTTGTGTGGAATAACAAAGGAGCTGAGGTTGAAAACGGTGAACAAAAGATGAAGTATGCATGATAGTGTTGATTAAAGAAACAACGGAGATAAGAATTAGGGTTTTTAAATTGAGTTATCTGTTGAATTGAATCAAGGAAGATGAAATTGGGTGTTCATTATGTGACTGATTAGAGATGGGGTTTTGACTGATTTGAAGATTTGGTTACCGATATGCATATCATTCGAGTAATTGAGAAATCAGGGTTTCGTTCTTGAGGGTTTTGGATAAGGAGAAAGTAGAAGATGGGTTTGCTTAATTTGAGGATTGAATTGATGTTGTGAACTCGAATTAGAAAATAGAGGATTGAGAATTGGTTTTACGGTTTCTGAGAATCGAAGATGAAGATGAAGACTATAGAGTTTTAGTTAATTGAACTGATGGGTATCGTTAGTTGGAGATGTTTGCTCGGTTAAGTTAAGTTAATAAGATCATGGTTAGGTATAGTGGTGGATGAATCTGAATCAGATGAAGGTGGAGCAACTGTAAAGGATTATGGTTTGTTTCCAAGGTAAATCTTCTTCAGTAATTGAGTTTTATTAAGATGTTATCAAATTTAAGTAATTATTATTTTAGTTCTGAATTGAGGAATACTAATATTGATGTTGATAATTTGAGATGTGTGGGTTGATAGAATTTGCAAAATATGTATGGATTGAGATAGGAAGGTGAATTTGAAACAGCTGTATTGAACTGGTGGTGAAAAATGGTTAAGATGAGTATATTTGTTGTGTTGAAGAATTGGCATAGGAAAAGAGGCTTGTGCTGCTGTTGTGGGTGTTATTGATTAAAGCAGTGAGTGCAGGTGATTAATAATGGAGCTATAGTATGTAGTTTACACTTATTTTGGATTCCAGGGAGAAGGAAGTGGATGTTATTGTTGAGTTACAGAGGTTTAAATAGAATTGTTATGATCTGAACAAGCAATTGGTTGTGCTGGTTAGAATAAGGAAGAGATATTGGTGCTTGACTGTGTTACAGAACTTTGAACCAGCATTTAGGTTCGAGACAAGTGTGTTGATGTACAGTTCACGGGGTTGGCAGTGTAGTCACTGAAATGGATGTATGTAGTTTTGATTGCAGTTGTGTTGGTGGTGCGGGGAGTAAGAAGATTGTTGTAGCTATTTGCAAGAGTCTTGTGGAGGAGCATATACACGTTGTCGAGAGAGTTGAAGGTGTTGTAGAATGTATAGGGTGATGGTGCTGTTGTGTATTGTTTGTTTGAATTGGGCTGAGGTGCAGGGTTTTGAGCTGTGTGTGAATCTGAGGGTATGAAAAGAAGATGAGATGAGTATTTTCTTGTTGGTGATAATGAATATGAGTGTCTGGTGATGGTATGAATGTTGTGTATGGAACAAGAGTTGCAGGCAAGGAAGGGTGGATAATAGTAGTTGTAGAATTATAGTTAGTCTTGTTGTGAAAATCTTAAAGCTGCAATTGCAGGTAACTAGAATTTATAATTGTAATTAGAATTTGAAGTTATTTGAATGAATGATTTGATGCAATGAAGTAGATTGAAATTAAACTGATGTTAGAATTGTAGTTGGGTAAGAACCTTTGGTTTGTCTGACTGAACTTATTCAGTCTGACTCGTTTGTTTAGCTGACTCAGTCTGACTGAACTGAGTTAACCCTGTTAAACTGAGTTGATCGGTTTGACTAAGTAGACCCGACCGAGTTGACTCGGCCGGGTCTACTTTGACCATTTGACCGGGACCTTGGATTGACTTGGACGTTGACTGTTTGTTTACTTTGACCGTCAGTGACCGTTAGATTGACCCAGTTAGATCAGACCTTGTGTAATGGGCATGTTTAGTGGACTTGGGCTTAGGGCCAGTTTCTTTAATTAGATGTTTTGGACCTTTTGTGGTCCGAATTAGACTTTGATTTCTTTTACAAAGTTGTAGGTATTCATAAGACTTAGTTAATGGATTATAAAACCAACCTAACTAAATTAGTAAACCTTAGATATATTAAAGATAGATAATAAAATGGTGTAGAAGAATAAATGGGCTTATGATCATTAGATAAAAGGAA
Organism: Papaver somniferum; assembly: GCF_003573695.1. Lineage (NCBI taxonomy): Eukaryota > Viridiplantae > Streptophyta > Magnoliopsida > Ranunculales > Papaveraceae > Papaver > Papaver somniferum. The sequence continues at coordinate 119,288,260 of NC_039361.1, read as the reverse complement.
AATTTCTTGTTTGGTCCTAGGCCCATATAGTTATTTATAGTAGGGTCCAACCGGATTTTTTTTTATCCGGAGGTCCAAAATTAATTAAAACATGGAAATGTCCATAATGCCCATTGCTACCAAACGTGTGTGTCTACACTGCTTACAAATTTGAGTACATATCTGGTACACTGCTTAAAAATTCGAATACATATTTGCTACACTGCTTACAAATTTGAGTACATATCTGTCGCACTGCTTAGAAATCTGAGTACATATCTGTCGAACTGCTTACAAATCCGATTATACATCTGAATGCTTACAAATTCGAGTACATATTTGCTGCACTGCTTCCAGGTAGAGTACAAATCTGTAAGAATCAATGATAAATAAATTAGAAAACGTCATATATGTACTGATAGGTAATACACAAAAGAAAACTGAAAAACAATTGATAATAACAATTTATGAGTTTTGTGACTCTATAGATTATCATTTCCACATAGTGACTAAGGGTGAAAAAAACAGTTGTGTATCAGGTGGTGTCTGTTTGTAGCATGAAGCAAGAAATGGTATTCCAGTGAGACAGCAATATCGCACAGCAGCAGGTAGTCAGGAAACTTGTGGTAGAAAAAAGAATTGTTCTGCCTCAGAGGTCTACATGATTTTGGGAGAACGATAAAGCTTTCAAAAAATAGTATCAGTTAAGAAAATCACATTATCTAACTGTAAATATTAGGCTAACCTTTTACTTATCCGCATGCCCATGAGCCTACATTAGGCCATTTGGCATTTAAGAAACTACACAGGGTGAGGTCTATCTATCCAGTTGAGGATAACAGTTCCAGAGCAGTAAACAACATCGAGAAGATGCACCAAGCTACTATTCTATTTATTTTGGTATGTATGACAAAAGCAACAAAATCCGAGCAACATACATGTTCCAGGTGCACCTATGCCTGCTAATTTTTCTTCTAATGAGGATGTGGATGAAGGGCATGGAGTAATTTATATAGCTGAGATGCATCCACTGGTGATCCAAAGTTGAGTAACGCAGAACGGGTTCCCACCTTCATCTGTCCGTGATAGATAAGATACAAATTGTATCATGAATCTTAAAAGGAAATACAGAAAAGAGGAAGACCACATAAGAGGAAGAGCACATACACATGAATCAAAATCCCCTTCAATTCTTCACCAAGTGGAGCACCAGCATGAGTAAGATACAGTCATGCAATTCCAATTTAACTCCTTCAATTCTCATTTCTCTAAAGATACCCAACGCTTCTAATGCATTTCAAGAACACTTATTCATCAAACACTTCACAACATCACTAACAAACATAAAATTCAAATATCGCACATGAATCAAAGAAGGTCTATAAACAAATCTAAGCAAAACCCAACTGTGTACATTCTTTTCATCAACTATATCCCCACAAACTTTTAAAACAGCAAGAGAAGTATAAAATTTAGGACGAACTCTGGACAGTGATGTTTATCAACAATTGATAATAACAAAAGAAAACTGAAAAACAAACCATAAAAGTATCAGATCTACTAATGAAATAAACACAAAACATGATTGTTTATTTAGATCTGAACTTGTTACATCAAAATCCACCAGTATATCATATACGTACCGATGATTAATACACAAAAACAACTTAAAAGCATATCAAAAACAACCAAAATGAAACTAAAATCAGTTGCATGTGAAAACCAAGTAATGAATCTCTAAAAACCAGAATCGAAACACTTTTTTCTTCAATATTCCATATATATAATTCTAGATCGAAGAAGAAAAATATCAAAAACTACAAAAATAACAAAATTAAAGCATAATTTTTCAGTACATCATATATGTACTGCTGATTCATAATCTAAACTTCAGCTGCATGTGAAAAACTAGTAACGAATCTATGAAAAAAATAGAATGGAAACCGAAAATCATTGTTAATATACATACCTGGAAACACAAACAATCTTCTCGTCGTAAATCATAACGATGCATCTTCTTCTTCTTCTCAAAAATAAACTAAGTTTCTATCAGTACGGGATATATGTACTGTTGATTCATATACAAAAAAGAACTGAAACACGTCTAAAACATCTAAAATGGAAGTGGCATAATCGAATCTAGCAACGAAATGAACAAAAAATGTGATTATTCATCTAGATCTAATATATAGTCGACAAATCAACCATGGAGATCGAAAACATAATCAAGCACAACAATGATTAGATCGCCAAAACCTTAAAAGAAACATTACAATGGAAAATCTTCATCATCTGATTCAGTAGAAACGAGAAAGAACAAAAACAAATCTTCATCTTCATCTGCAACAATGGTGAGAGGAAAGAGAAGAAGAAAATGAATATGAAATGTGAAAAATATTTCTCATGCTTTTAACATATTAAATAGGAAAGGTTATTTGTGGTATTTTCATATTACGTATACCTGATCTCGCACGTGTGCAGGACCTGGGCTAAAAAAATTTGGTCCATTTTCATGTTTTCTTTTAATTATGGACCTCTGATTACTGGGCTTTAATGGGTGGACCTGCCACTAACTAAGAACACTATAATGGTACCTATTGGTAATTCCTACTAGATAAAACTATATGATTCTTGTATGAGCCACTTTGGTTAGATTCTTGTGTGATTAACAGTTAGTCTATATTAATAACGCTCGATTCAAAGGATGAACCAGTGGATCTCGGATCTCGAGGTAGGCGTAGCTTGTCATCAAAAGAGGTGGGAATCTATATTTAGCTCTTTTGTGATTATTGTTGTTTTCTTTACAAAAGTTTATGTTTAACAAATTCATGCATTGTCTGATTGTGCTTTCCATGCATTGTTCAACTTTGATTTACGAAAGTTTTGTTATTCTTTTTAATCTTTCCACTGCTTGGAAAGGTATTACAATGGTTTGTTTGTCTTTATGAATTGTTTGGGAAATAAGTATTTCCATTTGATTGTTTGGAAATGAGAATTTCCATCTGTGGTATATAGGTACTGCTCCTTCATTTATACTACTTACTTTCGAGCTATGCTTAATAGGTGCGGGACGAGTTCACTGTATAGATATCTAGGTGCGGGACGAGACACCATATTATATATTGTTTGGAAGGAGTTAGTTCCATATACATGATTGTTTACCTCTGCGATTTGGTTGTGTTTAGTGTTAGAGAAAACACGAATTGTTTTCAAATCATTTCCAATGATTGCATGAAAGTTAAATGTTATTCCTGCGGGGTACCCCTTTTAGGGATGATATGCTCACCCATTCCCACTTTTAGTTTCAGAGACAGATCAGAGTTGCGCAGCGGAAGCTTCGAGGAGTTGAGTCCGTTTGTTAGATTACTTCTGCTATGTTTATTATGTTGCATATTATAATTGTAAACCAAACGACTATTATATATGTATCATTTGAGAGAAGTTCTTGTATATATATGTTTCAGAGCGGGCTAGTTTTGGGTTAAGTTTTGTAGCAGATTTCTTAATTGAATGCTTAAGTATTTGATTTAGATTCGTAGTGCCTCTTTATTTACTTAATCTCTTGAATTAGTCAGCTGTTAGCTTGTGGGGCGCTACAATCATGATTGAATATACGAAGAAATACTTACGGCCTCTTCTTCATCAATCAAGTGAGAAACCGTCTGCCCAGCAGAGAACCGAAGACCGTCAATACTCGATGGAGTAAAATTCTGCAACGGAATAGCAAACATTGGTTTTACGATCCTAATTACACATATAGGAAGAAGTCATAGCAAAGAATATGTCGATAACTCACCAAAGAAATCACTGGGGACTTTATGGTGTTAGGTAACATCTTATAATTCTTATTCCTTACTTCTCCACCATGAATAGTTACTTCAGTTTCTGAGAGTTCTACATCGATTCGAGGTCTTACATTACGACCGTCCTGTGGAAAATTTTGATGCAATAATCAAAATGCAATTATCATAATTTTATGAAGGCTTCGTAAAGAATACTTACTTGTAAACATCCTGGAGATTTTTTCCGCTTATCACCACCAGGGAAATGCTTCAATCTTGGTCGAGTAGCAATCATATCAACAGAAGGAGGCTCCTTCACTAAAGGTTGATCAACTCCCACGAAATCGAGTAAACGCCTGAGTTGTTAATACCAAAAGTCTATGTAACCTGGAGTTACATACGTGATTCTCTCACAGCTGGGGAACCATAATTCACTTCCTTGCACATGTGTGCGGTCCATACGGGTCATGAGCTGTTCAACTGAGGGTTTCCTTCTTCGAAAAGTCGGGACACACTGATCCGTACCCATTTGCCGAGCCGCCCTATCAATATTGTATTCTTCCACTAAGAATTCTCCATGTATTATCGATATTAGATGACCAGGGGTACAACTCAACATAAAAGACCTCTCTCCATCGTCCAAATCAACACCAGACTTCAAAGTTATGCTCTCTTCAGTATTAAAGTTGTCAACTGAGAAATATAAAGTGGAACTGACACCCATGGTCGGAAGTTGAATTCAGATTCACAGTCTAAGACGTCAACGAAACGAGTTTTGAGTCGAGGTTGCTTCGTGGACCAGCGCATAATCCTATCATTGGCTTTTTCAGAGAAAACATGGCGAGCATCAGCATTCAATCCTTGCAAGATGGTACGTGGAATGGGTGCATCATTCTTGAAACGTTCCCACATCAAAGCTTGAAGAAACATTGTGTTGGCGTATCAGTCAATCTTCATAAAACCATTTGAGATACTGGAGTCTATAACCAAGGAGTCCAAGTTAGAGTACAAAGAACCCAAGAACAAACTACTTATTGGGAGTTGCTCACCCTGAGCCATCTTAATCGCAAATGGAATCACGAACGGCTTCAACAAATTTCTAGCGTCTTCAAATATATCTCTGGACAACCATAAACACAAGAAAGCAGCAATAGATAACGTACCGTCAACAGGCCACTCCAAGGGAGTATCTCTCGTCCACCAATATATTAACCAATGAGCATAGCAACCTTTGCTGCCGGATTCCTTATTAATCTTCTCCATTGCGGCTGTCAAGATGTTGGAAATTGCAATTTCCTCAGATGAAGAAGGACTTTCAGGAAAGTTACCCGTGATGGGAAGATGCAGCAAAGCAACTACATCCTCTAGAGTAATGGTGAACTCTCCCCATCTGCATATGAAAGAGTGAGTTGGAATACACCAACGAGCAAGTAGAGCTATTATACCTCACGCATCGTGAAAAATGAAAAAATCTCCAAAAGCCTGTATAGCCCGTATCACTTGTGCGTCATGCAACTTGGCTCGAACACGAGGGAATCCTAGCATATACCTCGCCCATCCGGAAAACTTTTCTAAGGGCCTTCGTGAAAGCTTGAATTCAATGATTGATGTAGAAAAATATCCTCGTTCAAGACAGAACCGAATAGTCGCTTGAGAAGTCACCAATTTCTTCTGAGTAACCTCTCTGGGATTTATCAGAAGATGAAATAGTGGAGTTTTGAGACGCTTTTCAGGCCCTTGATCCACAAAGAATGCATCCTCTATGTTCGGAACGTTCTTAATTTCAGTGGTCTCATCTTCACCAATGGAAATCTCATCCATGCATGAATCATCCTTAGAAGCATCATTTTATGTCAACGAATCCTCCCTGGAGGCATCATTATCCACACGCGTATCATCTCCAGAGGCATCATTGGCTTGGGAATCAGACATCCTTGCAAGGTAGCTGTAACATACACACAATCCTCCACTTCAATATATCATTCATGCAAGATGCAAACATCAATAATTGAAAAAATGCTCATGCAGGCATCTACAAAATGGTAATCCTCAACTCTTACCTTTTTACGATTTCGCTAACAATAGTGATTGTAACGTAAGAGTTAACACTTCAAAACTTGCTCGTTTCTTCGAATCTACAAAAGACGAACAAAACTCAGATTTTCATAAAATCATGAATATTTCTATTGTGTGAACACTCACTATGGAATCATGAAAACTAAAACATTATTTCATCATACATAATTGTTTACTTTTAAGGATTATACAAAACCCAAGTTTTGATTTTTAAAGAAATAATATATATATATATTTACGTATATATATAAAAAACGTGATTAACTCACGTGAAAAAAAAAGGTTTTTGACGTGAGCAAGGCTCACAAAAATAGAATTCTTGGATATTCCATGATTCCGAAAAAAAAATCCATGAATATGCCATGGTTTTATTAAAAAAAAAAACTTTTTCCTTCGTGTTATCGTTCGTCTTCGAAACGAGGGTTTATTTCGTTTTTGTGAAAGCTCACATTTTTCAAAATAAAGTTTTGGTTCTCATGAAAGCTCATAAACAAAATTTTATCACTGGACATAGGTTTATATATTATAAAAATCTCTCCTAAGTCAGGGATTATTGCTAGTTTCTTAAACTAACGATCGTACGAACATACGTTTTCTAAAAACAAGGGTCTACAAAAGTCACACTCATATATACACATTTATATAACTTCAACATGATCAAGGCATGAACAACTCATGAAACTATAAACTTCTGGATTTTTTTTTTTATTTGGTCGACGCCGATGGGGATATGGCCGGACAGTGGCAACGGTTCCGGCGATTTTTTTTCCTTTTCCTCCTGACTTCCCCTAAGCTCTGACGTGAAGGTGATGAAGGGAGGAAGAAGGTGGTCGGTCGTGGAAAATAGATAAACAAAAAGGGATTAATTCCCTTTTATATCAAATTTTATTTCCAAAACCTAATTTCACAGGGATTTCCTTATTGGGACCGGCCCATGAATCCTAAATCGACCAAGGTCCCGTCATCAAAATCAGCGGTTCAACTCCAATTTATGCTCATTAGACGATTCTCTATCATGCCGCTGGGATCTTCATTCAATTCGGGTTTGCTCGTATTATCAAAAATCCGGTAACGTCTTAACTTATGAATAAGTTCAATTGCTTATATTGTTTGTAACCGGAAAATCACCATTTGGGGCTGACTGAGGAACATGACTGTCCCTCACTAAGCAGGGGACTTAATGTAGATGGTGGATTTTCGACAAGGGATAAAGTCGTAAACCCATAAAGTATATATGCTCCTGATCTAGCAATAGACGAGTATTGAGGATCATGTCTCTTATCGAAAGCGTGAAAACTCATGCCACGAGAATCTCTGACTGAGAATACTGTCTCTCAGAGTATATGTAGATGTGTAGTCTCTCAACTGAGGCAACGACATATCTCATGAATACTGAGCAATTTCAGTGATCACTTCCATATATAAACGCAAGATTAGACGGATCCTAGACAGCTTGCCTGATAGTATAGAGCAATAACGTCTTCAGGATGTAACAATGTTTTCCATGACTGTATAGAAGAAATATGATGCTTCAACAAGCTCATATCACTCAATTCCTGAATAATTAATGCTCCTAGACGATCATACTAGTATAGAGCCATCAATTAATTATTCCTAAATCAGTAGATTCATTCACTGAATCCTTGAAAAATATTCAACGTTTTTCATGATATTTCGTTACTTCAATTCATGGTTTTGTCAATAGAGCTCCATGGGTTAGTAATAAATATTCAGCGTACGGGCATCTGAACTACCTTCGAGTAAGCCCCGACCAAAATGATGCAAGTGTACTCAACAATAATGCACTAACGAGCACCTGAACGAACGAGCATCTCAAAATACGACGAGACGATGAACCTATGCAAAAATAGGAAAGAAAATAATAAATAATAAAATATAAATCAAGGCGCTGGAGGATTGGGCCCACCGGCCGGCCGGTCGTGCCGTGACCAATCCCACGCCTAATTGTATATTTTATCATATTTTTTACTATTTTCCTTGATCTCATGAAAATCCCTTCATTTGAACAAATATCCTTCGTTTTAAGAAAACTCCTCAGTTCCATGGTGTTTCCTTCGCATCAAAGAAATAATATAAAATTGGGAAAGGTATCGTGGTACCGTGTCTACTAGCCAGCCGACTATGCCCTAGTCAGCCGGTCCCACGCCTCATGATTCCTCATTATTTTATTATTATTTCCCTAATCTCATGAAAACTCCTTAATCTCATGGTATTTCCTTCAAACCATGAAAAAATAACATAAAATTACGGAAACTCGTGGGACCAGGCCCTAGCAGGCCGGTCATGCCCTAGCCGGTCCCACACGTCCTTTATTTTATTATTATTATTTTTATGTTTCCTTGATCCCATGAAATTCCTTGATTTCATGGTATTTCCTTCAAATTATGAAAATTCCTTCAAGTCATGGAAATAATACATAAAATTAGGGAAAACTCACGGGACCGAGCCCTAGCCGGCCGACCATGCCCAAGCCGGTCCCAAAAGCTCTTATTTTATTATTTGTTTCCTTTATCTCATGGAAACTCTTTCACTTCAAGGAAAATTCCTTTATTTCAACAAACTCTTTGGTTTCATGATATTTTCATAAAATCATAAAAAATATAATAAAATTAGGAAAAATGCTATGGGACCGGGCTCATTGGCCGGCCGACCATGCCTTGGCCATAGACGGTCCCACACTTCATGATTCCTTTATTTTATTATTATTTTTCCTTCATCTCATGAAGTTTCCCCAGGTTCAGCAAAATCCCTGATTTCTTTATATTTTCCCAAATGATTGCTCAAACACACATCAGAAAATATCAAAATTCTCAGGACTGAGACGTGAACACTTTGGTGACGTGAGCATACTACCTTGACCGACCAAGGTTGGCTCTTTGGCTTGCAAGAGGCCGGTCCCACATATTTTGATCATTTGACCTAATTCGTTCATATTAGGTTCAAACTCTTCCAAACAATCTGGAACTTCATGAAATAATCGTCATTCGATCCCGTGACCACCCAAGGCCGGTTTTATGATCCCTTGGTCGGTCATTTTGATCGTCATTTTGATCAATTATTTTGATCAATTATTTGTTCATATAATTGAAATAATACAGGTTGTGCGTTGTTCAATCAATTAGGATATCCGACCTTTTGGTTGTTGATTTAAATTGATCGACACTTGGATATTGGTCTTTGGTACCATCCAAGTTATCTCTCTTTGATAAAGACTCGCAGATTTCTATTTGCTTGAGTATATATCAAATCGAGAGATTGAGATATAAAATCTTTGATATACTTTTCTATTGATTGAGTCTAACTGTCTAGTTGATTCTCTAGAAAGTATATTGGAGTTTGTCCATACAGATTGCTAAGCGAAATATTGGGTGTGGTTGTTAGACCCCCGCTTTTTTAATTTGTGTTAAGAATTAAGGGACCAACTCAACTGCCCTTCCAGGATCCAACTTATTATAGTTAAATAAAAATCACACTCATTAGTCATTATATAGGCATCGGTATATGATATTAGATACACTAAAAAAAAATCATGATATTAATATAAAATATATTGCCAACTCTAAATACTGTAAAACATATGAAGTGCTTCCAATCGAAGAAAATGTAATTAAGGAAGCGCACATATATATATATATTTTCTTCAGAAATCATATACTTGCGTCAAAAATAAAGCGGCTAACTCAACTGTTTTTCCAGGCTCCAACTTCTTGTAGTTGAATGAAAAATCACACAGATTATATAGTTGTGTTGATATCTAAGATTAAAGACACTAAAAATAACACGATATTAGTATTAAATAGATTGCCAACCCCAAATATTGCAAAGCATACAATGTGCTTCCAGTCAAAGAAGTAATCAAGGAAATGTCATAAGCTATTATATAGGCATTGATATCTGATATTAGAGACATTAAAAAAACCATGTTATTAATATAAAATATATTGCCAACTTTAAATAGTGCAAAGCATATAAAGTGATTCCCATCAAAGAAAGTGTAATTAAGGAAGACACCAACTCTTTATAGTTAAACGAAAAATCACACTCAATATATAGTTGTATCAAGTGTATCATATTGAAGACAGTAAAAGAACACACGATATAACATAAAATAGTTTTCCAATTCTAAATAGTACAAAACAGATGAAATGCTTACCGTTAAAGAAGTTGTGATCAAGGAAATGAACTAACTCCCACTAAGACTCTGTTTGATTGGTACTTTAACCGCAAGGATTGTATACTAATTAATGATTTGAGTAATTTATTGGCAAGGGGAATGTAATTTGTATTGGTTACTTAAATAATGTGGTTGTTGGATTTTTAGTGATGCATATGGCTAATTTCATTATGTATGCGTGGACATTATTTTGGCTTGAAACAAAACAGAAAACCCTATTGGAATTAAACGATTAAAGAGCCCATTTTTATTTTATTTGACATCAACTGTATGTTAAGTTAATGAAGTGTCGTTACGTACGCATGGTCTACAAAACAAAGCAATTTCCCGTGTATAGCCAGTTTGAGAAAGAAAATGAATAATAAGTATATAGGTTTAAAAAAAAACTATGATTCAATAATCTAGCAGAACCCCATCCAAAATATCATAAAAATTTATAAAGAAAATCCAAGAGAGAGTAGAATACTCTTGGAACAATAAATTAACAATGTTGCTTGGGATTTACATCCACCCTTATTATTCCTATTTGGTTCTACATAGAAATGAAAATGATGGACGAGGTCAGCATTAACATGGTTTATAATTATATATATTCACTACTATATCATCGAAAATACTTGTACATGTTTAGAGAATATATCTAAGATGACACAGAGAAGTGTTCATTTTACAAATATCCAAATATCAAACAGACCCTTGTTTGTCGAAACCACTTTTTCCCAATACCATATTACTGCAACATGAATATTCTACAATAATGGTTTTTTTTGTGCCATGGTTCATTGTCAAAGTTGGTGTTCAACAAAGTTACCATGATGAGGTATTTATGAAACACACTTCACGAGGGATTCAACAACAACCCTCATTGTTGGCATCCTTTAGAAAATTAGCACTGTAAATAATAACGTCGCGATCAATTGGTGGACCCTAACTGGAGATCATATATCTTGCTGGTGGTTGCCACATATGATGCTGGTGTTTCGACAAATCTTCGATGTTAATGAACAAAAATGTTGATGTACCGGAAGATGCTTCAACCTCCAACCACAAAAGGTATTTGCATAAAACAAAGTTGTTATTGTCTGTCATATTCTGATTGGCGTATATGGTGATGATCGGAGGAAAGGTAACTATTATACAATGAAATGTCCACCCATAGTGGAGTGGTATTTAAAAGTACATACAAACTAAGCCGAAAAATTAAATGTACATTAAGATTGATTAAGGATTCCCTATTTGATTAATATTACATGAAACAAAAAGAAGAAAAAAAAATGTATATCGAAGAACTGTGCGAATACTATAATTTATAATAATAATGAGCAATCTAGGGGATGGTTGAGAAAGATACATTAGTATGTTTAGTATGGGTTCATGGAAATGGTTGATAAATATAATTGATATGTATATCTTAGTTTTTGGTTTTCATGATAGAAATCCATTTAGTTAGAGCTTCGAAATTGCAAACGACATGGTTCATGTAATTAATGATCAAGTAAGTGTTAGTTAATAATATTAATCCATATATATTAAATGAAAAACTCAATTTGTAAGCGTACTTACTTTATAAAAATTAAGATAGTGTTAAATCACAATGCAATTTTTTTAATTACATATGCACCTTTCACTTGCTTAGCCTGCGGAAACAAAATCTTGTGATAAGACCTAAACTTCTGCATAGCAAAACAAAATAGGATTAAATATGAAGGCCATCAGATTACATAAATTAAAATTAGAAAATTTTGTTTGATGAATTAATTAGCATGCAGTAATTGAATAGCTAGCAAGATCATATATGGACCTCATTTTGAATTCTTAATACACCAATTATGTGGATGGTTAAACTTATTTTGTAAGGTGGAAATTCTTTTGTATGGAAGACCAACAAATTAATGAAAGTGCAAGGAGTTAACTCTCTTTTTATTTACAGATGTTCATCAGTTTTAATATGCCCTACCGGCCTTCTCAGAGAAATGGATTTGTTTACATAATAAAAGCCACTAAAGTCAATAACAAAAGCCAAAATGAAGCAAAAAATGTAAACGAATAATATAAATAAAATGACAATACCTATAAAAATGATACAGATAAAACCTTAACAATCCACATGAAGTATAACACTTCTCTTTCAACTGAAACATGTATCTAGACCCGAGTTTCTTTCCTTATTCAGAGCCTAACAAAATGAATTGATCAGAAAGATTACATCTTGTTCGACAACATATATACAAAGTCGCACTTCCAAATGCGTATATCTCCATGGTTAAGTAAGCTACCGAAAGAAAAAGAAATCAATCCAAAATGTAGACAAAATTATATGATTTTAGTTTACAAACAGTATGGCCGTAAGAATTTAGATACAACACAACTATAATTCTCGATTTCAGACTTCATTAATTATAGAGTTTACAAACAGTATGGCTGTAAGAATTACAGATACCATTTTTATACTCCGTAATTTCCAACTTCACTTTTGCTTTACACATAACTCTAAATTCTAATTATCAGTGTTGGGCTTTTATCTTTCCCGTGATGTTATATTACAATGCTTAAGCATCATTAGTACGAAGCTTGTATTTCACGAATCAATCACTCAAATAATACCTCCACATGAAGCTTAAAGGACAGAGTGGTACCTACATTACCTAAACATGATGATGTTGAGAAACCCTCACCTACAAAATCTCAAAAGAAGTTTCGTAAGTATGGAGGAGTAATTAGAAGAAACATAAATAAGTTGTCGCTAAGAACCTAAGTTGAGGAGTAATGAAATCAAAAAGAAATAACATAATTGAGAAACAGATTCCTGCAAAATAGAACAAAGAAGTGTTTCATATCATCTTTTTTTGGGTATATATATTCTTAGTATTTTTTACATATCAGCACTCATGAAATCGAATTTCCGTAGCCATCATCAATGCAAATTGAATACAACAAAAATAGATTAAAAAACAGAACCATATGCACGTAGGATATCCGATTACGTAATCAAATTCATAAAATTAATTAGTAATTAACCAACAACAAAATTTATTAAAAGATAAAATAAGAAACCATCATATGAGAAAGGTAAGTAATAAAATTGAACAAACCTTTAGCAAATAGGTGAAGCATCAATCGTTTTATGCATCAATAAGCCCTGCAACAAAAAAATAATATTATGGCGTTTAGTTTTGCAACAATATTTATGCATCATCAATAAGACCCACAAAACACAAAAAGTTATGATGTTTGATATCGCAACGAAATTTGGAATAATGAGGGTATACCGTAAAACAACTAAAATATCAAATAAAAAACACTAAATTCCAATAAAAAGAAAAAAGAAAAAAAAAATAGTTCTAGAAGACAGAAGCAACTTGCACGGAAACAAAAAGGTTTGGTGTTGCAGGAATGCTTTATATGACTACCTGCAAAACAAACAACGGGCGCATATAAGAAAACATAAATTAAAAAGAAAATCCTAGAAATCAAAGTTGAGTTGAAGAGAGAAGCAGTGTACAAAAAATGGGTTTACCTTTTGTTTGAAAGCTTTATATAGGGCTTCCAAATCTGTTAGTAGAATGATTTTTATTTTGGATATAATATTTAAAAATATCTCGACTTTCTAAAAAAACTAACAAATAAAACTGGCTTGATTATTAAACCGTTACCAAAAAATTATTTTGTTTATTTGTTTTGGTAATATATCTTATTTTTGCAAAAAAAATACTTCAAAAATATAATATATGATTTTTTTACCTCATAAATATGTTTACTCGTTTTTTTTGGATTTTTATCATAATAATCTGAAATTAATATAGTAATTTTTAGATTTTTTTACCTTATAATCGGTCCATAAAATATAAATCTGAATATTTTTACCCCATAAACATGCTTGGATTTTTTAGGTTTTTATTATAAATGCCCGAAATTAATATACAAATTAATATACCGGATCCCATTGTTTGTTGAGAATAGCTTATGCTCAAGTTGTAACAAATCTATGGACATCTTTGGAGACCATGCGCTTCATTGTGCTAAAGATGTTGGGAGTAAGTTCCGACATGATCTTGTTCGTGATGTGGTTGTAGACATTTGTTACAAAGCTAATGTGCCTGCACGCAAGGAAGCCTCTCTCGGTAATCTATCAGACGATAACAAGGATTTGAAGCTTGCTGAAATTCTTGTTCTCAACTGGGAGAATGGTCGAGATGTTTGTATGGATGTCACAGGGGTCTCGCCCTTTGCTGGTGATGGCATTCGCTCTTTTGCTCCAGGAAAAGTTATATCTAATGCGATCTCTCGTAAACGCACTAAATACCTGGACAAGTGCACTTCACTTGGATATGACCTGGGAGTCCTAGCTTTTTCCACTTTAGGAGAACTTGGTGAAGATACTTTGTGTTTTTTTAAGCGCTTAAAGAACTGTCTAGTCTGTAATGACGCTGGTAGTGGTTTGGGTAGTTTTATTTTTCATACATTAAGTATCGCTATTCAAAGGGAGTTGGAGCCCAGCTTGTGGCCAGGCTACCAACCAAAAGCTCTATATGAGTTCCTTCCTTTAATCAATTAATAAAACTGAACACAAATTCTTTTTATATTTTTGTATTTTTATCATTAATAATATAGTCATTTTTAAATTTTTTTACATTACAATACAAAAACATATAGATATGATTTTTTTATTTTATCTTATATATATATGTTTACTCAATTTTTTGGACTTTTATCATAAATGATCGAAATTAATATAATAGTTTTTTGTAATTTCTTGATTTTTATCATAAATACGCGAAATTAATATAGTAATTTTTTTACAAAAATTCGACGATCATGATTTTAAAAAAATCATGTAAAATCCGTGTAATTATATGCAATAATTTTAGTTGAATTGATTTTTTTTATTTTAATCATAAATGCCCGAAATTAATATAGTAATTTTTTTGTTATTTCTATTTTTTTCCTTATAAAAGATTCTAAAAATATAAATCTTATTATTTTATTCCATAAATATGTTGAATTGATTTTTTTTATTTTAGTCATAAATGTACGAAATTAATATAGTATTTTTTTTTATTTTTTGATTTTTATAATAAATACATGAAATTATAAAAGATTCAAAAAAATTTAAATCTTATTAAAGTGATTTTTTTAAGTCATAAATGTACGAAATTATTATATTACTTTCTTTTATTTTCTGGATTTTTCATAATAAATATATGAAATTATAAAAGATTCAAAAAATGTAAATCTTATTATTTCATTTTTATTTAATCATAAATGTCCGAAATTAATATAGTAATTTTCTTTATTTTCTGGATATTTACATTAAATACACGAAATTAATATAGCAATTTTTCTAAATAATAAGAGCCGTCAGTCGCGTGTGTCCCAACAATCCACCCAATCTACACCGCACATTGTCAGATCAACACACCATATCTAACGAAATTTCATCCGACGAATACAAATGGTTTCTCAATTTGCCAACGAGAGCGCGAGGTTATGCTCACCAACCAATAGGAGAGAGGGTAAGCTCCACCAGTGCTACTTTTATTCTGGAGTGAGGGATGGTATTGAGTTTTTAGGTTGTTAATTTTATTTTTTTTAACAAATATTTTTTTCATTGATGGAAATTCGAGGTTGCAATGAGTTTAACATCTAAAATAAGAGTCTAAAATAAGAAAATGGAAGGAAACAAATCATACTGTAAAAGTACAATACTAAAAAATTCGACGACAGAGAGAGAAGGATTATTGGAGCAAGACAAATAGAAATATGAATAAAACCCAATTAAATAGGAGGAATAATGGGTGTTTTTTTTTCCGAACTAAATTTAAACGATTTAGTTTGTTTTTATTCTTTAGAAAGATGTGCTCTTGAAGTAGGAGAGATTTGCCCAAATCTCTTGTAACTAGGGATGAGCATTCCGTCGTCAAAAAGATTACCGATGAAGATTCGTCGGAGACAAGAAAGACGAAGATTTCGTCGTTGGAAAGCATCACTAGTGATCTTCAAACCCCAAATCAATAACCAATAACCGCCATTAAAGTGAAGATAACCTCTAAAGTACCGCGTTGAGGCTCTAGGCGAGCTAGCATGTCGTAGAAGATAGGGTTCGAAAATTCATATAGAGGAATGGGAAAACCAACCTTCAACTGTCCAAAACTAATTATAACCCCACTCGCATTCCAATTTTCCCGTTGAAACCATTCCAAGTCAAGGCTTAACATCTTTAGCAGACACTCAGGAATGGTGAGCCTAAAACCTCGCTACTGGAGCTCTTTTTTGAAATCATAAACGATTTTCGCATCTGAAGGTTTCTCCGGAGCCACGAAAATGAAAATCATGAGGTGAAAGAACTTAAACATAGAAACTCGAGCAAAATCTACGATGGTGAGAAGGAAAATATCGAAATGGATGAAAAACTTACCTTCAAATTGGTACTGCTTGAGGAGAAACACTTCGTCTTGCATACATGGAAAGAGTTAGAAAGAGGAGATGAATGCAGAGAAGCAAAAGTTGCAGAGAGAATTACAAAGAAGGAGAAGAGCCAGAGAATGAAAATTAATAAGGGAAAAACATTCATATGAAAACGCATTTATATCATCGATAACCTGGTGAAAAAGGTGGAAGGTTATAAAGGTAACATATTAAGGACGTGTCGGTTACATATTGACGAGGATAAGACGTGGGGACGGTTAGGCGTGAAACCCGAAGACGTGGCGACGGTTTAAAAACGACAAAATCCTCTTCTCATCCTACTCTCGTTCGAATGACAAGAGAAGAGGCAAAATGTGTGGGTAGAAAATCACATCGCCACACGTATGCATCGCATGGCACAAATGCGGGAGAACCAACTTCGCGGAAAACACTAGTACACTCCTTAACAACACTTTGCCGCTTTTGAGATATCTACCCAGTCCATGAGATCAAGACACGTGGAAAGCACTAAAAATGGATCTATGACTAAGTTTGAAATGGGTAGTTGGGCATTTAATGAGCGAGCAGAACGGTAAGTTCAACAGTCTGTAGTCTGACGGAACACGGGCGAGATGCAATACGACGAAATACAGAGCGATAGAGACAGCTTCAACAAAGACTAACCGACGAGATGACTAGCGAGGACAAACACCAACAAAGATGGACCCGCAAGAAATCTACAATGAACAATCTTTGCGAGCATGACAAGCGAGCGAGATGAGCTATCACATATTATTGAAATTTGCCTATAAAAGGAATAGTAAACAATGTTAAAAAGGTTGAGATTTTTAGAGTCCATATCATATTATGAGATATAGACAGCGAGATATCTTGTACTACACTGAGATATTGTAATTGTCATCCATTCATAGTGAAATCAACCCCATTAACGTAGGTTTTAACACCGTACCGTGTTGATCGCCTGTTTCTCTATACTCTATTTGCTTACTTGTGAATCTTATCTCATATGCTTGATTGATAGCTTTGATGATACTCTTAGCATAGTTCTTTGGGTGTACTGGGGGTTTTCCTGCAGCTACACATATTTAAGCCGACTCTTTGGGAATAAAATTTACTTTGTGGAATGGGCAAGCTAGAAGTAGAATAATTAGCAGGCAATTTAGTGAATTGACCAACAAAATGAGTGGGCGAGAAAAATATCAAAAGCTAAATCTACAAGGCTTTGGCTGGAGCAGTATCAGACCACTCACCTTTATTAGGTTACTATGAAGTTGAGACTAAGAGCAAGTCTTATGGTGGAATCCAACCTATTTCAAGTTTGGAAAAAATGTGGAATGTCAAGTCTAATGGATTCCAAGTTGGTGCTATCCACATATTTTCCAAGCCATTTTCCATGATTTTGTGAAATAGTGCGTGGAATCTGATTTCAACTATACAAATATTTTAGTCAAATACCATTAACCAAATTAAACGCTTTAGCGTGAAAAGCTATTCTGTTTAGCTTTTCTATGATTCCATCATAAAACTTGAGCTTCCATGAACAACCAAATACTGAGGTGGCATGGCATGGAAGATGAAATTCTTCCACCATAAGACTTGATCTAAAAGGAACCTTACAGAGTTCTGTTCGGACATCAAACATGAAGATTACATGAGGGTAGCGGTAGAGAGTTGGAAGGTGTGGAATCGATCAAACGGTATCTGGAGATGTCAACAAGAAGATCAAATAAGCTGGAGCTCAATGTGATTTGCAATATATCTGATGATGATCCACACAATGTGGAAAATTATCTACCAACATCCCAAAGAAGGGCGAATAAATTCAAGAAACACCAGTCCCAGTCGTCATTCCTGGTCAAAAAGCAAGAGTCAAAAACGGTTAATGTTCGGAGAATGCAACTCGAGGTTTTTTCTTAGTAACGTTCGAATGAGAAGAAGCAATAACCTTATCCCTAAGCTCAAGTGGGAAGATGGTAGTGCCATTAAAGAGAATTGTCCGCAGAGTAACTTTGTATTGGTGAAGATGAAGTTCCAAAGTTCGTTATTGGTCTACTATACAAATTTCACTTATCTTGCAAAGAAAAAAGAAAAACGTTGTTAGGGTACCGACCCTAAACTCGTCATAAACTCGTGGGTAGAACTTAACTCGAAAACCGGTTGACTAAATGAGGGATCCCATTGACTTATAAACTACCCAATTAAGCTCCGTCTACCAATGTGGGACTAGGATCCCAACATCCCACCACGCTTCCAGACCCAACATCCTCGTTGGCCCACTCTATCGACACTGACCCGAAGGAAGCCCTTTCTCTTATGGCGGCTTCATTCCCCTATCAGTATTCAATGCGGGTGACAACTACGCCCATGCATAAGTGCCCCAACACTTTAATCTAGCCTATAGGTCACCCCTTCCGTGGAGCGGGCATGGATCATGATGGTTGGCTCTGATACCAAATGTTAGGGTACCGACCCTAAACTCGTCATAAGCCCATGAGTAGAACTCAACTGGAAAACCGGTTGACTAGATGAGGAACCCATTGACTTATAAACTACCCAATTAAACCCCATCTACCAATGTGGGACTAGGATCCCAACAAACGCCTCTTCCATTACTGGTGCTTTTTATCTTGATAAGATCCTATTAGGAGGAGGGGGAAAAGGTCGGGAATGAGCAAACAAAATAATACTAAAGAACATTTATGCTCCTTCATCACTTGTGCAAAACTGCAGTCGAACTGGAAAAGCCAACTTTGTCCACAATGTTACATAGAAGTCTCTGGGAGTGTTTAAAAAAGAAGGTAAATCTACAATATTTTCTCGATGGGTCTCAACTCCTTGGGTAAGCCATCGAAGTTCCCGAAATCTACATCAGACTGTAGCATTGGCCTTTGTCCAGTTTTCCAAAGGATGCCTTCTGCTAGATGTTCCTTCGTTGGTGTCAACATCACATAATTTGGATCCGCCCTTTGGTACCTATAGTTGAAGATAAGATTATAATAAATTGAAAGTGTTGAAAATACAAAGCTCGGTGAAATGAAGAGAGCAGGTAAACAACCACATACAAAAATTAGGCATAAAATCAGAAAATGAGTCCAAAATTCATACATGATTTTGTGACAATGGTGCATGTACTAGCAGAATAGTTGCTAGTAAGAAGCTTATAAAAGTTAGTAGAGCAAAAAACCTGGCTTCTCTGAGATCCTCAACACGAAGTCCAAACCCAAAAAATGTGGTGGCAGTCCTACGATCTCTAACAGCTGCGAAGGGAAGCAATAGGATCATGTGCCATGTTAGAAGAATGCCATAGCAAACTATAGTAGGTATGGTGTATGTGAAACGCGATTGTGTTCATGCAGTGAGTATTTAGGGCATTTTCATTATTTTTCAGTGCAACGACTAGATGAGGTTAAAAAGACATCTATCAATTGATTTTATGTTGTACCAGAAAGGCTGAACGTGAAGGAAGGTTTCCACCATGACTTGAATGCTAGAGCTATTGATGAGCTTAACGGACCCACTTTTCCCTACAAAATAAAAAGGAAAAACTAATTTAGCAAAACTTAGTATGATATATAGTTCGATTATAACAGATTCCACCACCAGCTGTATCCGCCTGCACACAGCTTGTGTGCTTTTTAGTCTATCCTCTATGATAGATAAAAAAAAAAAAACAGATTCCACCAACAGATGCTAACCTTGAATAAGAAGTTCTTATTGGCTTGCCAAGATGCAGCTATCTGAAATGTCGAATCCTGGCCAGTATTTGCTGATTCAGCCTTATCAACCCTATACAAAAAAGACAAAACCTAAGTTGACATATTTAAGACACTAATTTTGAAACAAATGAGAGATCAATGTGTACCTTGTCTGTAAATCAAAGCCAAAATCAATATAGTTCGTAATCCCAACTACCCCATCTTCTTCAAATGGATTCTTCACCTATTACAATAACATGTCTGTCAGGTTCAATACATTTAGGAGAAAAATGAAAGATCAACATCCAACTAACTATAAGTATGGCAAGCACTACAGAAACAATATTCTGAGTTACGAAGAGAAATCATCTTATCAATGATTGCACAGTCCTAAATCCTAAGAAATGTATAAGAAAAAAAAAGATGAAGATAAATATGAAATATAAAGAAAAAGTGAGAAAAATACCCGTCTTTGGACCACAACATGCTGATAGAATGAAGCAATCAACTGTAATTTTGAACATTGATAAATGAGATAGTCAGCCAAAGTAAAGAGACGCCTTAAATTGTGATAAGCCATTCAAACAACGTTATCATAGACAGGTTTATAGCTAAACTAAGCTCGGTATACTTGTCTTTGTAATTAAACAGCTAGAACCTAAGAAAACCAAACAAAAAGGTGTTCCAAAAGAAAATGTTTAGAAAATTAGAGCCACGGAGCAGACGAAAAAACAAACCTGGGAGCTACGTGCAAGTTCAAGACAGAAATTGAATGATGGACTCAATGGGCTACTGGATCCTAGCCCATAGCCAATCGCGCAACTCCAGTTCTTCAAATCCTTATAGTCTGCACCGTCTTTCTCGACTAATCATCAAGAAAATACCAATTTACAACCATTTTTACAACCGTAATTTATGTGCAGATGCATAGCTAAAGTATATAATATGTGTTGCAGTAAGAAAATATATCTAGCCCGTAAATGGCGAAACAACTCACTAGTTGGTATATACTGCACTCCTGCAGTTAAGCTTCCCATCCTGCTCACTAACCATGCGGTTCGTGGAGACTTATCTGAAGCACATAACAGCACCCATCAGCGACCTAGAAACAATATCATACTCTGGATGATGCAGGGTCTCATTATAAAGTAGCTTCTAGAGGAGGTTCAGAAAGGTGAAAACTCAACTATTGAAAATGTGAACACAGCTTTATATGTAAGTCATGAGATGGTTGCAATTAGTGTCATATTGGAGACGTAACTGGTTAAGCTTCCCTAATTCAATCACAACAAGTAAGTCACTGTTTACTTTTCACCTCTTAGTTTTATATCTCTGGCTGAAAGAGTATTAACTGATGTATCATCTAAGAAACAAAATCTTAAATGTTTGCATCAGATGCACACCGTTTCAACAAGAAACCAGAAGATATAGCTAACTATTTCACGTTATACAAATATCTGTTGAGTTTACTAAATGACAAGAATAATGTAAATTAATTAGCATACAATACCCATCACATACAGGAAAAAGGTAAAAGAGTGGCTCCAACTGACAAATTTTCTGAGCCATATCTCAAGCCCATGACACCATAATCTTCCGAGTTTACCCTGCATGAGCAACTAGATTATTAAACGGAGTCATCAGAAAGTACATGTCACCTTCTCTTAAAGATACATTCTTAACAAAATATACCTTTTTTTATTGGTTAGCAATGGAAATGTGCCAAATGCACCAAATCCAGATCCAGGATAGTAGACACAAGATCTCATGCGCAAAACCCTATTCGAACAGTATATAAGAAGAAAACGAGTTAGCCTGATAAATAAAAGGAAACGGGTGAAAGATATTCACAAGTGAAACAGCAACAGCAAGAAAACTAATTTCTTCCAAAAAAGAAAACACTTACGGTTCAGAATTTGATACAAAGAGGTCCATGAATGTATTAGGATCATCCACATCCCTGCTCATTAAGAAGCATAAAATGAGGATCTACATTAATGAACTAACTAAAGGTACATAATTGCACCGATCAACGACAGATTGGGATAGTAAGCATTCACCTACCTTTGCCAACGAAACAATGCATTTCCCACAATATTCTCGTCAGGTTTATGGTTAAGTGGGCCATTTACCTGAAGAAGCTAAGGAAAACGAAGTTCTATTATCATTATACTTACTGACTGAAGAAAATAAATTACGAGCAGGCACAGAATACTACATATGATTTAACCAATGAGAGCATCAATTGCTTATAAGGATACAGTTGCAATTAGATCCACATTAGGATCATCCATCGGCTTTAGCATAATTCTCGTGCTAAAATGCCGTGCTTCTTCATAATAATCCTCAAAAAGGCATTTTAAGGCAAGCTTTCCAAATAGCATATCATATGAAGACTCCATCATCCTGTTCAATGTCTTACAACTTGTTATTAGAATCTAAGTTACTAAAGCAACAGAAACATAATCAGAAAATCAAATAACAAATACGAAGACGTATGATATACACAATCAACTATATGGGTCCTAAATAGAAACAATAGCCAATGTTATATAAAAACAATAGCCATTTACCTTATGTCTGTTTTCGCTCTGTCTAGTCCTAAATAGAAAAGACATAATTGTATAATGAGGGATTGCCAGTGGAGTAGGACTCGGGGTAACGAGAATTATGCAATGTTGAAGCGGAAAACAGTGTTCAGGGACAAAGAAAGAGAAGGACTAGATATCAGAAACTTGAGATACACAAATGATGTTTTTGTGATGCAAGTGTCTTTGGAGATTTTCTGTAGACCAACAAGATCTGTGGAGATTAATCATCATGAAGAAATACGGGTGTGAGAAGCAGGATGGGGGTATGGAAAGGTATATACATCAGAATGGGGGTGCTCATACACGCTGAGAAAAGGCAATATGACTCGTTTCTGGCTGGATCACTAGTTAGGAGAAGAACCTCTGCAGGACATATATCCAAGTTTGTCCAAGGTCTCTAGGGAAAAAACGTATTTGTTGAGTCATTACTATAAAGTGGGAGCTAATCTAATGCGGTCGTCGATTGAGACCTTGATATGAGGAGATGAAGACTAACAGAAAATGAAATTTCAAAGGCTGTAGCTCTAAGGACCAAACAGGAGGAGGGTTCTATTCCTGAAAATGAAAATAGTAAAACGAACAAAAGGACAAGGAATGGAGTTTTCAGTGTGAAATCTTATTACAAAGCTACACACAACCTTCTCCTGGAGCAGGATCAGCTTTCAAGGCAGTTTGAAATAGTAATGTACCATCATCATAAGTATGTTTTTATGCATGGCTGGTATATCACGAGTCCATACTCACCCCGGTGTTGAATGTGCAAAGATGCATTGTCAATCAATCATCACTTCAATCAGCAAAAATTGTTGTTTCGATATCACCCCTCACATTTGTTGAATGAAGTGAAATATAAGGATCTAATATCTTCGAGTGGGAAGAGATTGACAGAAGATAAATGCATGGTATAAGCAATATTATCCCTAATTGGTGGTGACCTTAAGGTCTTGATTCCCCATTGAAGGATGTAGCTAAGGCCAATTAGGGAAATTGCACATATAACTGCAATAAAGATCAAGAAATGTTAAAATTAGGGTTTAGAATTTTTAACCTGATACGGGCAGCAAGAGGAGGGAAATCAAATAGCGGTGGTACCAGAACCATCGGTGGTGGTGGTTCTTTATAGAACAAGTTCAATAAATTCCCCATGGATTGAATTTTCTCTCTTCTTTGTTGATTCTTTTTGTGAATTAGGAAATTTGAGAAATGATTAATTTTTCTGACAGTGGGTTTTTTTAGTGAGAGAGAAGAGAAGTTCGGTATAGAGTGTGTAACTCTCCCCGCGCTTCTCTCTTTCTTTGAACGACACGTTCAAACTGAAAATGTTGAGAGAAACGCGTGAGTTTGGAATCGAGTCTCTTTGGAAAAGAAATAAAAGTTATTATGTAAATGGAAAAAACAAAGTGCTCCGCTCTGGGCCATGTATACGTTGTCTCGTTAAAATCTTGACTAATAATCAGAAAAGAGTATAACGCGATAAGTCCAAAAATAATAATAATAAAAAATTTCAGCATGATCAAAGTATATATAAATCTTCAATAAACTAGGAAATTTCAGTTCTCCTTCGGTACCCAATGAGAAGTCTTCTAATACTAGTAGTTGTAATAGTTCGCAAACAAGTTGGGGACGATGAGCTCCTCAGCTCGCGATGGAACTATCAAAATGGATTCACCCGCCCTTCTAGTCACCTCATGAGTGGTAGAAGTGTCACAACGACATATACAAGAAAGGAAGTCATGTTGTTGATTACGGATGGCGGGTGCATTCCCACGATCAAGGATTCATTTGGTGAGATATGAGGTTGCATATTCGTAAAAACGCCGCCACTGGGATCACTAGCCCTTAAACTCAATCTACCGAAGAAAAAAAGTCAGTAATGCATAACCAGTATCGATTTCAACATCATATTATTCCACATGAGCCTTCATTTTTCTATTCAAAAAAGAAGCACAAATGAAGATTAAGTTACACACTGAACTTAAACAAAAATTGTACATTCTAGAGGGTAATGCTAACAATATACTACTTAAAAAACAATAATTAAAAGCAATTCAAGCACCCAGCATATGAGGAGTAAAAGAAAAAATAATGACAAATAATCTAAAGCTAAAGTCTGAGGAGTAAAAATAAAAAACTATACAAGATGAGCATATATAAAAGCCTAGTTTTCTGATGTACAGAAAACACTAATAGCAAGTTTGAATAACTAAAAGTTTATAGAATCAAAGTGAAAAGCTCCCTAGCAATTGACAACAAGGTACCCACAAAACCTTGACTATAAAAAGAAAATTAGCAACTTAAGAGAGAAAAGCAGAATCCGAGGCAGTGTTCCAAATTTTGAGACAGAAATAGTAAATAACAAGAAACTTCCTAGATGGTATTCTTTTCATGATTGGTCATGAAGCCTTATGTTTTATATACTAATTGAAATACTAAAGTGTCATGCTAGTGGACTTTAAAAAACCGAGGATATAACAATCACACCCAATAATTCGTTTGGCAATATGTATGGACTAAACCCAAATATAATTCCGAGAGAACCAACTTAAAAGTGAGACTCGATCAAGAAATATATCAAAGAGCTTTAACTCTTTCTCAATACAGTCAGCAAATCAAACATATAGAAATCCGTGAGTCTGATTGATATGAGAAATACTTGGACGGTACCAAAGACCAATGCCCAAGTGTCAATCAAGTTATATGCAACAAACAAGGTCGGATTTATCAACTGTGATTGAACTACGCACAACCTGTGATATTTCAATTATATAAACAAATATCATGCGGAAAACAAATAACACAGACACCAGAATTTTTGTTAACGAGGAAACTGCAAATGCAGAAAAATCCCGGGACCTAGTCCAGGTTTGAACACCACATTGTATTACATCGCTACAGACTCTAGCCTACTACAATTTAACTTCGGACTGGAATGTAGTTTATCCCTAACCAAGTATCGCACCGATTAAGGTACAGTCACGTTCCTTACGCCTCTAGAACCACGCCGGATTCTGCGCACTTGATTCCCTTAGTTGATCCCACCCACAACTAAGAGTTGTTAGTAATCAAATCTGTCTCCCACAGGTATGTCTATTCTTGGTTTTGTTTTGGTCTTAAGATAAATCAAGGTGAACATGAAACTCAGCTGAGAATCTGGTCTTATTCTCCCGAAGAGAAGCCTAGAAATATTAGTCACCTCATAATAACCTAACTGATTAACAGAAGAAGTTACTGCGGAATCATAAGAGTCTGAGACAAGGAACTGTTGTGATTACTTTTTATATCTTACCCATCGGAGACGAATCTCGAGTAAATATTGGAGAAGATAAAACTCAATACGATAGAACAAGTAAGATCAGATTACGCAACTACAGAGAAAGTAGTTGGACCTAGCTTCACGAATCCCAAATGAAGTCTTTAATTAGTTAACCTAATAATGGTTTTGGAAAATCTCGATTAAAGGAGAATCGACTCTAGTTTGCATCTAGGACACACAGAAATGTCGGGATTAGGTTTCCTAGATGCTAGAGTTCTCCCTTATATAGTCTTTCAAATCAGGGTTGTTTACAATCAAAGCTAAGATAGCTTAGTAACAAAGCATTCAATATTCACCGTTAGCTGAACTCCTGATTTAAGATTCAAGCTAAGTCTGCTTAGAAATTAAGAATCAATCTCCACCGTTAGATGGTATTATCTTGATACACACAAATGAAATATACTTATATTTAGATATGGACGAACCGTACCCAAACGTGTATACCTTGTTGTCTCAATAATAGTTAACCGAAGTTAGCCATATTAACACTTATAACTTAACCATATTCATCTAACACTTCTAGATCAAATATGATGATCAATCAATCATGAAAGTTAATCAAACGAATCTAAATGTGTTCCAAGAGAGTTGTTCAAATGTTCATCATCTTATAGATATATGTATATGAACTATTTGAAGAGAAATTGGTTTGGTTTGTAACTGTACAAAGTACATATACAAGAACCAATTTATGAACATAATGCCACGGTTTGTAAAACTAGTTCACATACCTTAATACATTAAAGTTCCAGGGACTTTAAGTTCACAAACGAATCCTGAGTTCATGAGTATGAAAATCACACTTTACCGATTTAGAACATAACCGCTATGTTCGCAATCTGTGTACGGGAACAAGAGTTCCGGACTTTAGCTTTGTCCAGCCGTTCGCAAACAGCGTACGCGAACAAGAGTTCTGGACTTGGCCTTTTCTAGCCCGTTTTCCAACAGGGTACGCGAACACAAGCTCCGGAATTTTTCACAGGTAAACCAGTTCGCAAACAGAGTTCGTGAACAATAGTTCCATACATGAACTAAAATTTCACAGTTAGTATACAAAGTATACAACCTATATTATATCTATACATGGTAGTTCTAAAACTCTCAATTAATCATTGAAACATCCTTGGAAGATAAAAATGGTAATCTCACACATACCACTAGCTTCAAGTAATTTTCAAGTGATTAATAGATTAATACGAAACTTCTCAAGTCGACATCAAATGATTGTCTCACACAAATCATATGAGATGTTTCAAGGTAATTTTCACATGATCATCTTTTGACTTAATATTGAGTTTCCAACAAATAAATTATCTCAAACTAAACTCGTCAAGAACACGATGAACTTAGCTAAAGCTAAAAGCTTCCAACACATATTTCGAGAAATAGATAAGCGAGATAAGCTCGGCTCGAAATATCAAACGTGTATAATGTAAAAGTTTATATAGCTATACGACTTAGTCTCATTAGAAGATAGAATAGAATAGACTTCTGAGTGATAGATAAGTTTTAGTCTCCACATACCTTTTGTTGATGAAGTTCCTCCAAGCTCTTCAGTAAATCTTTTTCTTCAATTGGTGAATGCCGTGAAGTCTAAAGCTCAACTACACACTTTTAACCTAATCCGAGACATAGCTATAAGTAGACTAGAAATCAAGTATATAGTTTTGATCAACTAAACTTGACAAACAAGCTTGAGATAGAAACGCTTGCGAGTTCGACTGAGCAGTGCTCTAACAATCTTCCCCTTTGTCAATTTTAGTGACAAAACTATCAATACATATGGATTACAAAATAAATAAACTTTGTAGATTTTGATCCATCATGCTTGATTTCCTTGGTTCTTCAACTTCCTTGAATTCTTCGTTACTTCAAGTTCTCCATCGATTTTGAATGTGTTCAAATCAGCATCATTGTTGTTGAAGATCCGTAGCCATTACAATATGAAAATGAAAGTTCTCAATCATTGTTATACAGTGTCATAGTATTATTATATCGAATCAAAGTCCAATTGCATCACAACTTTGAAATAATACTATGGTGATATGTATCACTCCCCTTTAGTCAATACTTCCATCTCATAATAAAAACCATTCCCCCTTACATAATGATTTGTAAATCATATATATGTAGTGTGAATTACCAAATAATTTTCCCCCCTTTTGTCAATATAAATTGGCAAAGGTACGAAAACTACGAGATCATAATGAAATTCTCAAAAAGATAATTCATGACCAAAAGAGAACATATCAACTTTGTTTCGATGATTTCACATAGTCGAAACTTAGTGTATTCATCAAGGAGTTTATAAAGATACAAGTTAAATCCTACAAAATTCCACAACCGCTCTTCCCACAAAGATATAGTAACTAAGCATAAATTCATTTGAGAACTCTCCCCCATTTGATGTCATTCCCAAGAGAACAACATGAGCGACCTTACTTTCACGAGAAAATAAGGATCTCTTTGGACATTAACAAATCACATGGATTTGTATCCAGTAAACTCGAATAAATTAACCACAAGAAGACCTTATTGATTAATTTAACCGGAAACACTCAACATAAGAAAACCTACGGAGCCATACAGTACTTTCATATAAAAGTGGATCAGGGAAAGATCAATATTTCGGAATTTTCTCATAAAGTTCATTCTATCTTTTATCAATATTTGCATAAATACATAATAGACTTAACTTTTGAGCATTTATGAGATAAGCACAGTTAACACATATATATCTCATAATACATTTGCAATATATAAAACCAATAAGATTAAGTACTGCAAAATCATCTTCCAAATAACCTAGAATTTAAATAAATAAATCTAAAAACATTGCAAGATGAAAATCGTTGGAAATAGCTATGTGTAATCACAATAATTGCTATAGTTATCCTTCTTAATCACAAGAATAAATTCTCATAAGAAGTTTCGTAGAAATCGTAGAGATTTCCCAGGGCGTCTACCGATAATTCTTTTTCATTATTGAAAAATCCATTGATTATAGGATCATTCAATTCTTCCAGATCATCAGAAACGTCAGTTAGCTCACTAAGCTATGTTTTCAGTTCACACAAGGTGTTCTTTGTCAGAGACAACATTAGTTCGTAGTGAGATATCTTTTCCAAGGATAAAATGATTTGAGATTTTAAATCATTTCTTTTGCTGATGAAATCCTTCACCATATCCCTAAAGTTATTATCATGATGACAAACAGACAAAAAGCAATTAGAGGAAGAATGATAGGGTGTAGAATACATCCTATTTATCATCTATTGTTTATGCTTTCTCTTCTATTTCTCTAGTAAATTATGTATTTTACGCATGTTTTTGAGTTATTAGGTACTCTGGAGTCGCACGGAGGAAAAGAAGAAGAAATCACCTAATTTGTGCGAAATGGGCAATATTGTCATTTCATAGGCGAACACTATCTGGAGTCCATTCAGTGTTAAGGGGAAACTCTGCTTGAAGGAGTACTAAATACAGATCAGCTGAGGATAAGGGGCTGGACTTTGGTTAACCCTTATCAGAAGTGACCGGGTGTCATTATCCAGCCTTACCCTAAACCTAAATTCGAGAGAGATGTCTCTCATTCATCCCAATCATTTGCAACTTAAAATCAGAGAAAAAAAGAAAAGAGGCAGCAGCTGTTGCTGTTACTTCCGAGAGAACAGATCAAGAAGATATGAAGAAATCGAGAAATGGAGTCCGATAACTGAAATTGAAGAACAAAACAGGATAGGGTTTGATTCAAGATGGGTTCTTGGTTTGAATATGTGAGTTAATTGAAGATAGGTTTTGAAAGATTAGTGAAGAACCTAACTGCTGCTGTGATATTCGAGCAAGAAATTGAAGCTGAGATAGAGATGGGTTTTGTCTCGAGATCACTATGTTGTTGTTGAAGAAATTGCAGACACAGGAAATTAGGGTTCCTGAGATGAAATTAAGATTGGGTTCTGTCAATTGAAGAATACAAGTGATTTCTCGTCTCTGTTTGGAAGAGAGATGAGCAGATGAAGATGAATCTGAGAGAGAACTGGTGCTGCTGCTAAGATGGGTTTGTGATTAATTTGAGTTTTGATGTGAATTGAAGGCTGAATCTGACAAGGAAGAAATAAGGGTTTGAGTTAATGTTGCTGTCGATCTAAGAAATCAGATGAAGGTGTTGATGATTTGTGGTCTTGCTGTTGCCAGTGTGAAGATGGAATTGTTGGTGGAGCAACTGGTATTGGTGGTCTGTGATGCAAGTTTGAACTGAAGCTGTTATGGGATCTGTGGTTAGTCTGGATGGAGGAGATTAGGTGGTGTTGTTGGTTGTTATAAATGGAGAAAATAAGAAATCGACGGTGGTCTTTGGTGAAGAGTTGATGAATGGGTATTGGTGCTGCCGGAGAAAGAATGGGTGGTAGCAAGTCTGCTACTGCTGTTGCAGATGAATCAATTAGATGTATGTTAGCCTTAATACAGGGCAGAACAGCTGTTGCTACTGTTGATTTTGGAGAAAAAGAAGAACACAACAGAAAAGGGAATTCAAATGTGCTAAGTCACCGGATTAGTGAATGGAGCAGGAACTGGTGGTGCAGGTTCAGTACTTGAGCTTGTACATAATTGATGCTACTGTGCGCTGCAACATTGCAGATGGAATGCTATCTATTGTTGGTGGTGTATTTCAGTTGGCAGTGGCTTGGTTCTGAGGGTGGAATTGCAGGTGATGATTTAGTGTGAGATGAAGATGATGGCTAGAGCTGCATTTGAGTGACTGAGATAGAAGTGACTGGAGAGGATCTGAAGGAAATGTCTAATGAACAGATGGGTATGAGCTGAGATTGTAGGGATTGTGACCTGTGTTTGGCAAATGCAATGGTGAGTTGCAGTGTTGGTGCTGACTGGTGCGCAAGAAAGAATGCTTGACAGTTTTGATGAATGTTAGGATACAGGTTGTGCAGGAACTGAAGAAAAGTGAGGCCTGAATTCAGCCGGAAATAGGCAGAAAATAAACGGAACTCCGTCGGATTTTTATACCGACGAGTAAACTCAGCGAGTCCGTTAACCGATCCAGACCTGTAATTCAGACCAGTAAGCTCAGTAAGACTGACTAAGAAGCTGATTCAAGATGGCTGACTCCTCCTCCTCTTGACTTGTTGACTGACGGTTGACCAGCCTGACTGTTAACTTTAACTGCACTATAACGGAATATTCCGTTATCAGAGATGACATTTCAGGAGGACAGCGGTGACTTTTCTGGCGGAATTCCGGTGATCCCAAGATTTTCCCTGCGACCAAAATAACAGATTTTTGTATGAGTTTCTCTTATGGGGTGTGAAGACCTAGAATTGGAATGGGTTTGAGGAATTGGGCTTGAATTTGGAAGGAGAAGGTGGAAGAGTTTTACAAAGACAAGGATTTGGAAGTTGAGCTACAAAAGGAAAGGGATTCTATTCCTAAGAGGATTGCAAGAGCATTGAAGGATATAAATAGAGAAGTTCTCTACACAACTTACACACCTCTCTACACACACAACACTTGTGTTTTTGCTTGCTTTGAAAATTCTTCTTTTAATTATTTGTGTGAACTTTAAAAAATTCTCCCTTTAACTATTTGTGTGAATTTCAAAAACATGAGTAGCTAATTTTCTTATTGATTGAGGATGAATTCCTAGTTCTTAACATGTTTTGAGTTTTGTTTTTATATCTACTTTGAAGTTTTTCACATGATTATCGTTTGTTTTTACTAATAGGAATGTTTATACATTCATGGTTGATTGATAGATTGTTTACGAGGCCAACTAAATTGATTTGTTAATTGATCTAAATCTAGTGAAAGTTAGGGGATAAGTAATCGTTTCTTGACTCTTTACACAAGTAGCAAACACGAGACCTTGCGGAGGGATTCCGTGGAGCAATTGTGTGTGGAAACAACGTTAGCAAGTAGACCTTGAGCTAAGAGTCTAACTACTAATATCAACCTAATAAATTCATAAATCTTAATGCGTTTAACTAAATTACATCTTGAGTGAGCTACTACTAGGTGGTTTGATGAATAGAATCCGGTAGTCGAGAACTTCCGTATCCGGTGATACTAGGGATTTAGGGGTTTAACACTGAGCTAGATGCTTTACCTACGGTTGGTGATAATCTGTGACTAATAAAAATTGGAAAAGAACATAACTTGAATCATTGTTTTGCAACGAAGAATGATTCCTTGATCTAATCTCTCTTATTGATTTCAACTTTATCTTCTTAATTGCTTTGTTTATTCTTTTACTTTATAAAATCTAAAACCAATCCCCCCTTTTTGTGACAACTAAACAACTAAAACCTCTTGCTCCTCGTGGGAACGAACTTGACTACACTATATTACTTGTTAATTAGGTGGAAAAATATTAATTAATTTGTTGTGGTTACGACACGCATCAAATTTTGGCGCCGCTGTCGGGGAGCAGCGGACGATTTTAGTTTTTTTATTTTTCCTTTTGCTTTATTCTTGCTTTGTTAGATTCTATATCGTATCTAACTTAGTTTTCGAGAATCTTGTTTCAGGTACTATATCTTTGGTGAATGCTTAAAGAGGGCAAACCGAGTCCAATTGGTATACGTCTTCGATCCGACACTCAACTAAAGGACCTCTTTCGAGCGGTTAACACTCCGCTTCCTCCTTTTTCATCTAGTGAGTTCGCAGATTCCGATATAGACGAAGAAGATATGGCTGATCCTACACTCAAGGATCCAGCTTCTCACAAGCTCGATACACAACAATGGTGTATCCAAACTAATTCAACCTTCGAGATTAAGCCGGGGTTGATTAGAGAGTTACCCAAGTTTCATGGCATGATGAATGAAGATCCAAACAAACATCTTATGGACTTCTCTACCATAGTAATGGCCATGCTTCCACCGGAGACTAATGCGGATGGAGCAATGTTGAAAGCTTTCCCGTTCTCTTTGGCGGGAAATTCTAAGGAATGGTTGTATAATTTGACTTCCGGAAGTATCACCACATGGAATGGGATGAAGAAACTTTTTCTCGAGAGATATTTTCCTGCATCAAAAGCTACTCAAATTCGCAAGGAGATTTGTGGGATGAAGCAAAATGTGGGACAATCATTGTATGAGTTTTGGGAGCGATACAAGAGATTGGTGGCAAGTTGTCCACACCATCAATTCAGTGACGTCATGATACTCCAATACTTCTATGAAGCTCTCCACCCAAGTGATAGATCTCTTCTTGATGCCGCGGGTGGTGGTGCACTAATGAACAAGACGTTGACCCAAGCTAGAGAGTTGATTGAAAGTATGGATGCAAACTCGCAATAATTCTACACAAGAGAAGAACCAACGGTTAGGCGAGTGCATGCAGTATTGATTCATCATCATACCTTGAGAAAAGGATGGGGAGCATAGAAAGGGTAATGCAACGAATGGTCGCGGTAATTATTCCGGATGATGAGACCGAACAAGTAAATGCTTTATATCCAAATCAAAGGCCAAGGTACGATCCATACTCCAATACATACAATCCCGGTTGGAAGGACCATCCTAACTTTAGTTATGCGAACAAGCAAGCGGCGGCTCCTAATACATATGTGAAACAAAGTGGTTTCCAACAATCACGCTTCCAACCTCAACAACAATTCCAACCACAACAAGTCAAGGAGCGTGATTCTTCGAGTGATGACAAGCTCAATGCGTTAATGCAAGGAATGCAAGGTCTTACTTCTATGTTACAACAAAGCCAACAAAAGAATGAATCGTCCATTAAGGATTTGGAAACCCAAATGGGACAATTGGCAACCGATGTGCATATATTGAAATCTCAAGCATCCACAAAGCTTCCTTCACAACCATTTGTGAATCCAAGAGAGAATGTTAATGCGGTTACTTTAAGAAGTGGGAGACAAGTGGAGAGTCCAAGTCATCATGACGAAGCTAGTGAAGAGGTAGTCAAAGACAAGGAGGAAGTCGCACCAAAGGATAATTCAACACCAACCGACCAATCCAAGGAACCGGTTCCTAGTTTCACTACACCACCTCCTTTTCCTAGTCGTTTTGCTAAATCTAAGAAAGAAGCTCAAGACAAGGCACTCATGGATATCTTCAAGAATATAGAAATCACATCCCATTCATCGAGGCCATCAAGACAATGCCAAGGTATGCTAAGTTCATGAAGGAATTATGCACAAAGAAGGATAGGTTGCTTGATAATGAAATTACTAAAGTTGGCGAGAGTGCGTCGGCTACGCTATTGAAGAAGATGCCTACAAAGTGCACGGATCCCGGTGGTTTCGCGGTGCCAATTACTATTGATACAAAAAGGTTTGAACATGCTTTACTTGACTTGGGAGCTTCCATATGTAATGTCGGCCGATATATATGACACCTTGAATCTTGGACCTTTAAAAGAGACAAGAGTTATTATCCAATTAGCAAACAAGTCTAACATATATCCTAAGGGACTTGTACAAGACGTGCTAGTGCAAGTGAATGAGCTAATTTTTCCGGTTGATTTCTTCGTGGTGGATATGGACAAAAATGAGAATCGTTCATCTACTTATTTACTTCTTGGGAGGCCATTTATGAAGACTGCAAAGACGAAGATTGACGTTGATAAGGGTACACTTACTTTGGAATTCGACAAGGAGATAATACACTTTAACATATTTGAAGCTATGCGCTACCCAAGTGATGTGAATTCCTCTTACTCCATTGATGTGGTTAGTTCATTAACGCAACAAATGGTGGAATTGAGTCAAAAGGACGAACTTGAGGTGGTGTTGCAAAAGAGCATTGAATTGAACTTGTGGTGCCTTGACGACATTGCAAGAAGCTAAAAAGGGTAATGTTTCATATATTACTTTACCCATGGATTATGAATTACTTGTACCATCTATTGTGAAGGCGCCTAAGCTATAATTGAAGCCACTTCCGGAACATTTGAAATATGCTTTCTTGGGAGATGAATATGAGATTCCGGTGATTATTGTAAAGAACCTCACACCGGTACAAGAAGACCGTTTGCTTAGAGTTTTGAAAGGATATTGGGTGGAAAATTGCGGACATCAAAGGCATTAGTCCATCCGTGTGCATGCATAGAATTCTAATGGAAGAGAACGTGAAGCTGGTACGTGATGCTCAACGTAGGCTTAATCCTCCCATGATGGAGGTTGTGAAGAAAGAGATACTCAAATTGCTAAGTGTGGGGGTGATCTACCCAATATCCGATAGCAAATGGGTTAGTCCGGTACAAGTGGTACCAAAGAAGTCCGGTGTTACAGTTGTTAGAAATCAAGATAATGAACTTGTTCATACAAGAGTTCAAACCGGTTGGAGAGTGTGCATTGATTATAGAAAGCTTAATTCCGCAAATCGAAAGGATCACTTTCCTTTACCTTTTATTGATCAAATGTTGGAGCGGTTAGCGAGGCATTCTCATTATTGTTTCTTGAACGGTTATTCGGGATACAACCAAATTGTTATTGTACCGCAGGACCAAGAGAAGACCATTTTCACTTGTCTGTTTGGAAGTTTGCATATAGACGGATGCCGTTTGGTCTTTGCAATGCACCGGATACTTTCCAAAGATGCATGGTAAGTATATTCTCGTACTATGCGGAGCGCATCATCGAGGTATTTATGGATGATTTCAGTGTTTATGGCAATTCTTTTGATAGTTTTTTAGACAACCTTGAACTAGTTCTTAAACGATGCATAGACACAAACCTTGTCCTTAATTGGGAGAAATGTCACTTTATGGTAAGCCATGGCATAGTACTTGGTCACATCGTGTCCTCTTGAGGGCTCGAAGTGGATAAGTCAAAGATAGATTTAATAAGGAACTTACAATATCCCACTTAGGTGAGGGAAATCAGTTCATTTCTTGGCCATGCAGGTTTCTATAGGCGGTTTATCAAGTATTTCTCCAAAATCTCCATGCCGATGAGCTTATTACAAAAGGAGGTAACTTTTGACTTCAACAAGGAATGCAAGGAGGCCTTTGACAAATTGAAGGAAATGTTGACGAGTGCGCCAATTATCAAATCACCGGATTGGAATCTTCCATTTGAATTAATGTGTGATGCTAGTGATTATGCGGTTGGAGACGTTTTGGGTCAGAGAGTAGACAAATTGTCCCATGTTATCTATTATGCATCGAGGACCCTTAATGATGCACAAATCAACTATTCTACCACAGAGAAGGAGTTATTGGCTATAGTTTTTGCATTGGAAAAGTTTCGATCATACTTGGTGGGCACAAAGATTATTGTATATTCCGATCACGTCGCACTTAAATACTTGATAAAGAAGAAAGAAGCTAAGCCAAGGCTAATCCGATGGATCCTATTGCTACAAGAGTTCGACATAGAAATTCGAGACAAGAAAGGTGTGGAGAATACCGTTGTGGATCATCTCAGTAGACTTGTTATGTCTCAAGAAGAGCTTCCATTACAAGACCGCTTTCCGGACGAACAACTTTTCTCCTTGGAAAATTCTACACCTTGGTACGCGGATATAGTGAATTACTTGGTAACAACGAAGGTACCTTATACAATGTCTAACTTCAAAAAGATAAAACTTAAGAAGGTAGCCAAGCAATATGTGTGGGATGAACCATACTTATGGAAATATGGCGTGGATCAAATGATACGAAGGTGCGTGCCTAATTCCGAATTTCAATCTATTCTCTCTTTTTGTCACACTCTTGCTTGTGGTGGCCATTTTTAGTTCTAAACGTACCGCTCTCAAAGTTCTCGAGAGTGGATTTTATTGGCCCACCTTGTTTGAAGATGCACATGTTTTTTTGTAAATCATGTGATAGATGTCAAAGAACGGGCAATCTAGGTGCTTGAAATCAAATGCCACTCACGCCAATCCTCACCGTTGATATTTTTGATGTGTGGGGAATCAATTTTAAGGGCCTTTTTGTCAACTTAAATGGAAATTTTTATATACTTCTTGAGGTGGATTATGTTTCGAAATGGGTGGAAGCTAGATCCACCAAAACTAATGATTCTTAAGTTGTTTGTGATTTTGTAAGAGAAAACATATTCAGTAGGCATGGTACACCAAGAGTGGTGATAAGCGATGGAGGCTCACATTTCAAGAAGGCTTTCCACGCTCTCCTCAAGAAGTACAACATTACACATAAGATTGGTACGCCTTATCATCCACAAACTAGTGGACAAGCGGAAATTTCAAACCGGGAAATCAAGTCCATTCTTGAGAAAATGGTGAATACTACAAGGAAAGATTGGAGCTTTAAGCTTAATGATGCACTTTGGGCGTATAGAACGGCGCACAAGACACCAATTGGAATGTCTCCATATCGGTTGGTTTATGGTAAAGTGATAGACACATTTTTGTGTCTGATTTATCTTGATTCTATATATTGTTAGGGCTCATTTTTGTACTTATTATGGTGTTTTATTTATTTGTAGGTATTTTTGGCCTGTAAACATTTTTGGAAAAATCGGCTCGAAAAGTTGTCTATAGAACCCGGACGAATGGATTTTGGCACCTACGTTTTGGATAAGGGCCACCCCACGACACCCACAGGCACCTGCTAAAGGCACCCCTACTCTGGATAGGGGGGAACCATCTTCATTATTTGAATTATGGTTTATGGTGGGAAAACAAACCAGCATGCATGCAGATTAGGGTTCGCATTCTTGGGAAGATTTAAGGAGATTCAATCTCGGATTTTTGTTGGGCTGGACTTCCTAGAGCATAACAGGGTCGGTATATGTGATTGGATCTAATGAATTGGGTTAGGTCGACCGGGAGAAGGAAACAGAGGTGTTGTGGTTACGGGTTGTTGTTGGA
Source organism: Papaver somniferum (assembly GCF_003573695.1). Taxonomy (NCBI): domain Eukaryota; kingdom Viridiplantae; phylum Streptophyta; class Magnoliopsida; order Ranunculales; family Papaveraceae; genus Papaver; species Papaver somniferum. The sequence continues at coordinate 119,250,387 of NC_039361.1, read as the reverse complement.
GTATTTTTCGACAATTCAGGGAGATTAAAGGCTAGAAAATCTTCCCCAACATTCGTAGTTATCTAATAAAGAGTTTGGAAGTATTGGGAGAGGTCAAATACGCGTGAAGAGAGTTTGGAAGAAAGAAAACTCTGAAACTTGCTGTGGAGATAAACCAAGATTTTGGGGGAGATTTAATCGAGTCGTGGCCTATAAAACCAGGGGGATAAGTCATATAAGAAGTACGAAACCTTAGGAGAAGTTTAGAGGAGAATAGAGAGCTCCAGAGATCGAGTTGCAGGAAAAATACAATATTCTGCTGCTGCTGCTGAAGAGGAAGAACACGAAGAACATATTACACCCAATAGCAGTCGTTATATTACTAAAGCAGATCACTATCGTTGTTTAACAGTCTTAAAATCCTGTAACAGTGACGTTTGTAACACACTTACGGCGTTGCAAATCTCTGTGTTATTACCTTCTCTTCTTTTTAATCATCTTTTGAGCCATAAACAATTATTTTGAGATCATGATTAATATGAGGAGCTAAACCCCATTGCTGAGGCGATAGAGGAAGCTATTTTTCTAACAAAAAGCGGTACAATCTATTGTATTTAATTTATTGCAATTATTATTATGATTATTTGCCTTGAACTATTATTGAATATGATTTTTATTTGAGTGATTGTGATCTATTTTGATGGAGTATGCTTAGTTTATAGACTCTTGATGCTTCATACTTGGTATTTACAATTATTACTTTTGAAAATCTATTAGTTGCAATATTTTAGAATCAAATTAAACGAGAAAATTGCATGAATATAAATATTTGGACCAAATCACTTTGAACTTGGAAAATAGTGGAATCTTAGCCTCAGTGTTCTTTTAATATTGATACCAACTTTGTCAGTGTTTGTTATAATTATTAGTGAGTTTTCTATCTGGTTTTGAATTTAAGTCTAAAGTCATCCTTCACAAGTTCGAGAATCGAATCACTTTTTACCGCTATCTACAAATCACATCAATTTTTGGCGCCGCCGACGCGGACTTGTTTTTAGGGTTTTAGATTTATTTTGTTTTTATTTTATTTGTTATTATTTTTGTTATTTTTTATGTTTTTGGGTATTTATCTTGTGTCTACAGGTTCTGGATCATAAAGAAAATTGAGCCAAAGCGTTTGGTGATTTCATAAAGATTTGGAGCTAAAAATTAAAGCAAAAAGAACAGAAAAGAAGACAATTTTATTTTAGACAATTTTAGTTTAGGGTTTGTTTATTTTCTTTTAGAAAAAAAAAACTGTATTAGGGTTTATTATTTTTGTAATTTTTCTTTTCTTTTTGGACTTTTGGACTTTGGGACATTATTTTTTTATTATCCTACGGAAGGGTACTTTAAATATAAACTGTTTGCAGAGAAGGAGGACAATTACGATATTGTCTCTGCACCTTGGGTTCGTACACTTGACATCGGAGTCAGTGGCCCGAGTCGACTACAACCGATTCATCCCCCGTCTGGAACGGGAGGTAAGATTCCAAACACTCGTGAATCCCCTGTCAGCGAGTTACTGGACTCTTTCGTATGCATATATGTTGAGGAATGAATACGAACATTTATTTTTCTAGTAAAGGGAAAGGCCTGGCCATACAAGATAAGGGTTGTTCGGATTTCATCACCGTTCTCTTCTTGCCCGCTTTAGGAACACGTAACCTACGCGAACCTAAGCCTTAAAATTTTGACTAGAACGAGACCAATAAGGTAACGAGCTTATTGGAAAGTCGTCCAGAAGGATTGTATTGGGTATTTTGTTAGCCTAACTCAAATTTCAGGAAGATTACTGGAAGTCGATTAGAGCCGCCTTGTAACCCAGGGAAGCGTTTTCCATAGAGGTGGGGGTATAAAAGCTCCTCAGAGCTTCTCTCACTTCTCTTCGACTTACTTTATTCGGATCGTCCTACGAGGTTTGCTAAAATTGTACCTAGTTACCTCTTGGAAGAGTAGAAGCTGGTCTAGAAACAATCTAAGTGGATCCATCATGCTTTTTGTTTGCTAGAAATCAATAAGTTTGATTTGGTTGAGTCGTCCTTGATCTGTGTTTGCTTACCCTTCCAATTTAGAAAATTCTATTGTATGCCTGAACGTAAAAGAGACGCACCAGGTAGATTTGTTAAAGAGAAACCTAGTAGTTCTAAGCGTCTCGATTACCTTAATCTAGAGAGTACGACTTTTGAAGAGTCTGTTTTTGAACGTCCTTTGACTGAGGAGAGAATCCTTGTTGCTCCGATAACGCCAGAAATGGAAACTTTGAAAGCTTTGTTGAATCCAACTAGGACTACTTGTCCCTCATGTATCAGGTTAGCTGAGACGGAAGCAACTTATGAACTTAAATATGGGACCTTACAGCTGCTCCCAATCTTTTTAGGGAAAGAAAATGAAAACCCCTATTTCCATGTTAGGGACTTTGAGGAAATTTGTAGTACCCTCAGGATTAAAAACCTAGATGATGATGCTTTGAAACTTAGGTTATTCCCCTTTTCCCTGAAAGATAAAGCTAAATCGTGGCTATCTAATTTGGCTTCCGGGTCAATCGAAACGTATGAACAACTTACATCTTCCTTTTTGAACAAGTTTTCCCTAGGCACAAAACATCGTCTATAGGACGCAAATCTGCATGTTTTCTCAATAGGAGGGAGAAACTTTGTATAGGTATTTGGAAAGGTTCAATGATTTATTAGACCAATGTCCTCATCATGGTTTAGAGAAGGTTAGGTTAGTTCAGATCCTTTATGAGGGTTTAGATTATCCCACCACAACCACAGTAGAATCTATGTGTACTGGTGAATTTGAGAACCAAACAGTTGATGACGCGATGACATATTTGCCTGAAGTCGCCGAAAAGACCCAACAATAAGAAAGTAGTAGGGGACCCCAGAAAATAATTCTTCTCGGCAGAGGAAACGTTAATAGGTAGAAGGAGGCTATGAATCAGATGCCAAAATTGTTGCTATAGCGAAAAGGTTAGATGCTTTAGAAGTGGGTAACACTAGTGGTAGATTTGAGCCTTTTTGGGAAGGCCAGAATAATGAAGAGCAAGCCAATGCTCTATATAATAACACTAGGTTTGATAATCGTCAGAAGTTTGACCCATATTCAGAAACCTATAATCCTGGTTGGAGAAACCATCCGAACTTTTCATGGTCTAAGGGCCAGAGTCAGGGTCAGTCTAATAATTCTAATGTTTTCCCAGGTTTTGGCTACACTAGGAATACATCAGGCCCAGAAAATAAAAAGACTAGCTTAGAGGAATCTATTAAGATGTTATCAAAAACTCAGGAAATGTTAGCACAGAGCCATGTTAGTTTTCAACAGGAAACCAAGCAGAATTTTCAAACTAATGCTCAGAGCCTTGCTAAGTTAGAACTTCAAGTCGGCCAAATAGCTAAGACCTTAAGTGACAGAGATAATGGTAGGTTCCCTAGTCAGACTAATCCCAATCCTAGAGGAGTTCATGAAGTAGGTACAAAACCATCGAATCAATTGAATGCTATTAGAACCTTAGGAGTGGTAGAATAGTAGACAATCAGGTAACCATGCCCAATAGTGAACATACTGTAGTTCACCCCTCAGGACCACTAGCTAAGGAAACTGATAAAATTTCTGATGATGCCAACTCAGTTCCTGAGAGGTCTGATTCTGTGCCTAGAGCCCCATTTCCTCAGCTATTAGTACCAACAAAGAAGGAATCAAACTTTAATGACATATTGGAGGTTTTTAAGCAAGTTACCATAAACCTTCCTTTATTAGATGCAATTAGGAAAATTCCTGCTTATGCCAAGTTCCTTAAGGATATGTGTACGCGAAAGCGAAAACTTAGCGTCCATAATAAAGCCTTTTTAGCTAGTCTCGTAAGTTCAATTATTCAAAATACTACAACTCCAAAGTACAAAGACCCAGGTTCCACTACCATTGCTTGTACAATAGGTAAACACCGGGTAGAAAAAGCTTTACTTGACTTAGGAGCCTGTGTGAACCTACTTTCGTACCATGTGTACTTACAGCTAGGACTTGGTGAAATGAAACCTACTCAGATAAAACACTGCAGTTAGCTGATAGGTCTGTTAAAATTCCTCGAGGTGTTATTGAGGATGTCTTTATTGAGGTCGACAAGTTTATCTATCCAGTGGATTTCGTGGTCCTATATACTCAACCTGTCCCTGACCCAGAGAACCAGATACCTGTGATTTTAGGTCGCCCGTTTTTAGCTACGTCGAATGCGATCATTAACTGTCGAAATGGTGTGATGAATTTATCTTTTGGTAATATGACTATAGAGATGAACATTTTTAATGTCATTAGGCTACCTTATGAGCTAGATGACACATGTGTTGAAGAGGTGAACATGAAAGAAGCCTTAGTTCAGAAGTCATTACCAAACATTTTATTTGAAGACCCATTAGAAAGTTGTCTATCCCATTTTGGTTTAGATTTTGATGACGATAATACTATTGAACAAGTGAATGCTCTATTAGATTCTACCCCTGTGTTAGACACTGATAGATGGAAATCTAGGTTCGAATCGTTACCAGTTTCTGAGACTACCCTAATTCCTTCTTTAGAAGAGCCCCCACAGTTGGATCTTAAACCACTACCCGATACTCTAAAGTATGTGTTTTTAGGCCCATCTGAGACTTTACCTGTGATTGTAGCTTCCGATTTGGATAGTGATCAGGAAAGTAGGCTAGTAAAAGTACGTCAAGACCATAAGGAAGCTTTAGGGTGGACTATAACAGACATTAAGGGTATAAGTCCTACTGTGTGTATGCATCAGATTCATTTAGAGGAAGACTCCAAACCTTCTAGGGAGATGCAACGTCGACTGAACCCTAACATGAAAGAGGTAGTTCGAAAAGAGGTGCTTAAGTTGTTAGATGCGGGTATTATTTACCCAATTTCAGACAGTAAGTGGGTCAGCCCTGTTCAGGTTGTCCCCAAGAAATCAGGTATCACTGTAGTCCAGAATGATAATAATGAATTAATCCCAACCCGAGTGACCACGGGATGGCGTATGTGTATTGACTATAGGAAATTGAACAAGGTCACAAGGAAGGATCACTTTCCCCTTCCTTTTATCGACCAAATGCTAGAGATATTAGCTGGACATAGTCACTATTGCTTCTTAGATGGCTACTCCGGTTATAATCAGATCGTTATTGCCCCAGAAGACCAAGAGAAAACCACTTTACCTGTCCCTTTGGTACCTTTGCGTATAGACGCATGCCTTTCGGGTTATATAATGCCCCTGCGACTTTTCAGCGTTGTATGATGAGCATATTTTCTGATATGGTAGAACGGTTTTTAAAGGTCTTTATGGATGATTTTTCAGTATTTGGTTCATCTTTTGATGAGTGCTTGCATCATTTTACATTAGTGTTGACTAGGTGTAAAGAAAAGAATTTAGTGCTTAATTGGGAAAAATGCCATTTCATGGTTGAATCAGGAATTGTCTTAGGGCACATCGTTTCTTCAAAGGGTATAGAGGTAGACAAAGACAAAATTGACCTTATTAAGACTCTACAGGTCCCAAAAACCGTAAAATATATTAGGTCATTCTTAGGGCATGCAGGTTTTTACCGTCGATTCGTTAAGGATTTTAGCTTGTTTCTAGACCTATTTGAAATTTGCTTGCAAAAGATGTTAAGTTTGTCTTTGATGATGTTTGCTTAAAGGCTTTTGATAATCTTAAGACTTTACTCACTACTGCCCCGATAGTCCAGGCACCTAACTGGAACCTACCCTTTGAAATTATGTGTGATGCTTCAGTTTATGCTATAGGCGTTGTGCTAGGTCAGAGAGAAAACAAATTACTCCATGTGATTTATTATGCTAGAAAAACTCTGAATGATGCCCAAATGAACTATACAACTACCGAGAAGGAATTGCTAGCCATCGTGTTTGCCTTGGATAAGTTTAAATCCTATTTATTAGGTTCTAAGATCGTAATCTATACTGATCATGTTGCTTTGAAATACCTTTTGTCTAAGAAGGATACCAAACTAGATTGATTAGATGGATCTTTTTGTTACAAGAATTTTGTCCAGACATTAGAGACAAAAAGGGTGCAGAGAATGTGGTAGCAGACCACTTTTTTAGGCTAGTTGTTAGTTCCCCTAATAATTCTCTTCCTATAAGGGATAGTTTCCTGATGGACAATTGTTCTCTGTTTCCCAATCACCTTGGTATGCAAATATAGTGAATTATCTTGTTACTGGTCGAATGCCTCAACATTGGGGTAAGCAAGATCGTTCTAGGTTTTTAGCCGAGGTTAAGCATTTCTTTTGGGACGATCGTTATCTGTTTAAGTATTGTCCGGACCAGATTATTAGGAGATGTGTATCTGAGAGTGACCAGTCTAATATTATCTCATTTTGTCATGAACATGCATGTGGGGTTCATTTTAGTGCTAAGAAGACTGCTGCTAAGATTTTGCAGTGTGGATTTTACTGGCCTTCGTTGTTTAAAGATTCCCATAGTCATTGTGTTTCTTGTGAGCCATTTCTCTTAGAAATATGATGCCTTTGAACCCTATTTTAGTGATTGAGGTCTTTGATGTGTGGGGCATTGATTTTATGGGTTCATTTCCTATTTTGTTTGGTTATCTTTTTATACTTGTCGCTGTAGACTATGTGTCTAAGTGGGTTGAGGCGGTTCCGTGTAAAACAAATGACCACAGGGTCGTAGTCCAGTTTTTGAAAGAGAATATACTTACACGTTTTGGTACGCCGCGAGCTATAATTAGTGATGGAGGTTCACACTTTTGTAATAGACCGTTTGCTCTTTTAATGAAACAATACGGTATTACCCATAAAGTAGCAACCCCATATCACCCTCAGACTAGTGGTCAGGTAGAGGTTTCCAATAGGGAAATTAACGTATTCTAGAGAAAACATTTAATCCAAATAGGAAAGACTGGTCGTCGAGGCTTACTGATGCCTTATGGGCTTACCGTACTGCATTTAAAACGCCCATTGGAATGTCACCTTATTGTTTAGTATTTGGCAAGGCATGTCACCTGCCTTTTGAGTTAGAGCATCGAGCCTATTGGGCTATTAAGAACTTAAACTTTTCACTTGACAAGGCAGGAGCTCAAAGAAAGCTCCAGCTCAATGAGTTGGACGAGATTCGTAGAGATGTATACGATAGTGCTAAGGAGTATAATAACAAAATGAAACTTGTGCATGATAGGAATATTTTACAAAAGTCATTTTCTCCAGGTCAAAAAGTTCTTCTATATGACACTCGGTTGCATCTATTCCCCGGGAAGTTGCGCTCTCGATGGACCGGTCCTTTTGTGGTCCGTACTGTTTTTTCTCATGGCGCTGTTGAGATTGAGACACCAGATGGTAGTAATTCTTCGAAGGTTAACAGTCAGCGATTGAAGCCCTTTATAGAGCCTTTTCCTACAGGTGATGTTGAGGAGGTCCCTCTAGAAGACCATGTTTACCTTGATTGACCATCGAGGCGATTTTGTATGTTGTATATTATTTTTGTAGGTTTTTGGTTACACTTGACCCAAGTACTATCTTTCTTACTTCTCTCTTTACTATTTCCTCATGTTACTTATATTTTTGGTATTGTTATTTAATTAGAAACATTGAGGACAATGTTAGATTTAAGTTTTTGGGTGGGGTAGAACTTTTTGTTACCTTTTCGTTGCAATAAATAAACTCCAGAGCCTAGAAATTTACCCTTATTAAGGATGGCACTATCCAATCTAAGTGGATGGAAGCATTTTGGTTGTAGGAGTTGAGGGACCAATCTGATTAGATGGAAACATCTAAAGAGTCTATTCACAAAAGCACAGAGCTCAGGTGTTAGAAATAACATGGTAGTTTCGCCATATCTCATTGAGTCCTTTTCACTTCTATTTTTATTTTACTTTTCTTTTTAAAATATGTTTCTCTAAGTGATTAGGTGGGGCTCACGATTCAAGTTGTTACCATTGCTAGGGTGAAATAGAGTGATTGAGATGAGAAAAAGAAAAGAGAAATTGAGACCAGACCATCAGACCAACTGGAATAAATTCAATAAAGTCGACCACTGGAACCCTTGTATATGCCAGTTGTGTTGACCTAGAGTTAGGATTATCGACCACTGGTACCCTTGTATATGCCAGTGTGTTGATATTAGTCAGACCGGTATCTCAGTCCATTAGGATAGGTTCATTATGGCAGTGGCCTTCAGACAGATATGAGAAACACCGTTCACCTTAGTCAACATCAAAACCATCTATGTTTTTCTATATCCATCTTCTTAATCTATCCATGTGATTTGTTTGATTCTGAGTTTGGATGCGACTATCTGAGTAGAGCTCTGTCACTTTATATGAATTTTAGTATGCTTGAGTGCGAACTCGTGTACAACAATTGGAATTTCGCATCAGGGTACTTCCTGTAGTCAATAAGTATGCCAACCAAGGAGATTCTTTAGTGCCTTCCAAGGTTCTGTGTAGATAGCTAGGGTCTGGAGTATAAAGGTTTTGTGGGTATACCTCTGGTAAGCCCTCCGGAGACAACACTCCGCCACTAGAGACACTAGGGGTTTAAAGGATTATTGCATACGCTAAATGCAATCGACGATGCCTGCGACAGTGAGTTAGGATTTTTTTTATTTTATTTTCTCGAGGACTAGCAAATAATAGGTTTGGGGGTATTTGATAGACACATTTTTGTGTCTGATTTGTCTTGATTCTATATATTGTTAGGCTCATTTTTGTACTTATTATGGTGTTTTATTTATTTGTAGGTATTTTTGGCCAAAAACATTTTTGGAAAAAATTGGCTCGAAAAGTTGTCTAAGAACCCGGAGAATGGATTTTGGACCCACATTTTGGATAAGGGCCCCCCACGACACCCACAGGCACCTGCTAAAGGCACCCCTACTCTGGATAGGGGGAAACCATCTTCATTATTTGAATTCTGGTTTATGGCGGGAAAACAAACCAGCATGCATGCAGATTAGGGTTCGCATTCTTGGGAAGATTTAAGGAGATTCAATCTCGGATTTTTGTTGGGCTGGACTTCCTAGAGCATAACAGGGTCGGTATATGTGATTGGATCGAATGAATTGGGTTAGATCAACCGGGAGAAGGAAACAGAGGTGTTGTGGTCACGGGTTGCTGTTGGAGTATTTTTCGACAATTCAGGGAGATTAAAGGCCAGAAAAGATTCCCCAACATTCGTAGTTATCTAATAAAGAGTTTGGAAGTATTGGGAGAGGTCAAATACACGTGAAGAGAGTTTGGAAGAAAGAAAACTCTGAAACTTGCTGTGGAGATAAACCAAGATTTTGGGGGAGATTTAATCGAGCTGTGGCCTATAAAACCAGGGGGATAAGTCATATAAGAAGTACGAAACCTTAGGAGAAGTTTAGAGGAGAATAGAGAGCTCCAGAGATCGAGTTGCAGGAAAAATACAATATTCTGCTGCTGCTGCTGAAGAGGAAGAACACGAAGAACATATTACACCCAATAGCAGTCGTTATATTACTAAAGCAGATCACTATCGTTGTTTAACAGTCTTAAAATCCTGTAACAGTGACGTTTGTAACACACTTACGGCGTTGTAAATCTCTGTTTAATCATCTTTTGAGCCATCAACAATTATTTTGATATCATGATTAATATGAGGAGCTAAACCCCATTGCTGAGGCGATAGAGGAAGCTATTTTTCCAACAAAAAGCGGTACAATCTGTTGTATTTAATTTATTGCAATTATTATTATGATTATTTGCCTTGAACGATTATTGAATATGATTTTTATTTGAGTGATTGTGGTCTATTTTGATGGAGTATGCTTAGTTTATAGACTCTTGATGCTTCATACTTGGTATTTACAATTATTACTTTTGAAAATCTATTAGTTGCAATATTTTAGAATCAAATTAAACGAGAAAATTGCATGAATATAAATATTTGGACCAAATCACTTTGAACTTGGAAAATAGTGGAATCTTAGCCTCGGTGTTCTTTTAATATTGATACCAACTTTGTCAGTGTTTGTTATAATTATTAGTGAGTTTTCTATCTGGTTTTGAATTTAAGTCTAAAGTCATCCTTCACAAGTTCGAGAATCGAATCACTTTTTACCGCTATCTACAAATCACATCAATTTTTGGCGCCGCCGACGCGGACTTGTTTTTAGGGTTTTAGATTTATTTATTTATTTTTTATTTCTTTTGTTATTATTTTTGTTCTTTTTTATGTTTTTGGGTATTTATCTTGTGTCTACAGGCTCTGGATCATAAAGAAAATTGAGCCAAAGAGTTTGGTGATTTCATAAATACTTGGAGCTAAAGATTAAAGCAAAAAGAACAGAAAAGAAGACAATTTTATTTTAGACAATTTTAGTTTAGGGTTTGTTTATTTTCTTTTAGAAAAAAAAAAACTGTATTAGGGTTTATTATTTTTGTAATTTTTCTTTTCTTTTTGGACTTTGGGACATTATTTTTTTTATTACCCTACGGAAGGGTACTTTAAATATAAACTGTTTGCAGAGAAGGGGGACAATTACGATATTGTCTCTATACCTTGGGTTCGTACACTTGACATTGGAGTCAGTGGCACGATTCGACTACAACCGATTCATCCCCCGTCTGGAACGGGAGGTAAGATTCCAAACACTCGCGAATCCCCTGTCAGCGAGTTACTGGACTCCTTCGTATGCATATATGTTGAGGACTGAATACAGACGTTTATTTTTCTAGTAAAGGGCAAGGCCTGACCATACAAGATAAGGGTTCGGATTTCAAACACGCATTCTCTCATATGGTGTGGTTATTTCTCACTCAACATTTAAGAATGAGGATATGTTCTTTGGTATTTCTAACTTCTTATTACTAGCATGCAGAAACTCTATGTCCTCATAACTCTTTGGATGCTTGGGACGCTGGAACGCTTTGAAGTTGTAAGTTGTAGTTTGATTTGCTCGAGGACTAGCAAAATCTAAGTGTGGGGGAATTTGACAAGGTGTAGAATACATCCTATTTATTATTTACTGTTTATGCTTTCTCTGCTATTTTCTTGTAAATTATGTATTTTACGCATGTTTTTGAGTTATTAGGTACTCTGGAGTCGCACAGAGGAAAAGAAGAAGAAATCACCCAATTTGTGCGAAATGGGCAATATTGTAATTTCATAGGCGAACACTATCTGGAGTCCATTCAGTTTTAAGGGGAAACTCTACTTGAAGGAGTACTAAATACAGATCAGCTGAAGATAAGGGGCTGGACTTTGGTTAACCCTTATCAGAAGTGACCGGGTGTCATTATCCAGCCTTACCCTAAACCTAAATTCGAGAGAGATGTCTCTCATTCATCCCAATCATTTGCAACTTAAAATCAGAGAAAAAAAAAAGAAAAGAGGCAGCAGCTGCTGCTGTTACTTCCGAGAGAACAGATCGAGAAGATATGAAGAAATCGAGAAATGGAGTCCGATAACTGAAATTGAAGAACAAAACAGTATAGAGTTTGATTCAAAATGGGTTCTTGGTTTGAATATGTGAGTTAATTAAAGATGGGTTTTGAAAGATTAGTGAAGAACCTAACTGCTGCTGTGATATTCGAGTAAGAAATTGAAGCTGAGATAGAGATGGGTTTTGTCTCGAGATCACTATGTTGCTGTTGAAGAAATTGCAGACACATGAAATTAGGGTTCCTGAGATGAAATTAAGATTGGGTTCTGTCAATTGAAGAATACAAGTGATTTCTCATCTCTGTTTGGAAGAGAGATGAGCAGATGAAGATGAATCTGAGAGAGAACTGGTGCTGCTGCTAAGATGGGTTTGTGATTAATTTGAGTTTTGCTGTGAATTGAAGGCTGAATCTGACAAGGAAGAAATAAAGGTTTGAGTTAATGTTGTTGTCGATCTAAGAAATCAGATGAAGGTGTTGATGATTTGTGGTCTTTCTGTTGCCGGTGTGAAGATGGAATTGTTGGTGGAGCAACTGGTATTGGTGGTCTGTGATGCAAGTTTGAACTGAAGCTGTTATGGGATCTGTGGTTAGCCTGTATGGAGGAGATTAGGTGGTGTTGTTGGTTGTTATAGATGGAGAAAATAAGAGATCGACGGTGGTCTTTGGTGAAGAGTTTATGAATGGGTATTGGTGCTGCAGGAGCAAGAATGGGTGGTAGCAAATCTGCTACTGATGCTGCAGATGAATCAATTAGATGTATGTTAGGATTAATACAGGGAAGAAGAGTTGTTGCTACTGTTGATTTTGGAGAAAAAGAAGAACACAACAGAAAAGGGAATTCAAATATGCTAAGTCACCAGATTAATGAATGGAGCAGGAACTGGTGGTGCAGGTTCAATACTTGAGCTTGTACAGAATTGATGCTACTGTGTGCTGCAACATTGCAGATGGAATGTGGTTTATGGCTCAAATGCAGTCAGCTAGTTATTGTTGGTGGTGTATTTCAGTTGGCAGTGGCTTGGTTCTGATGGTGGAATTGCAGGTGATGATTTAATGTGAGATGAAGATGATGGCTAGAGCTGCATTTGAGTGCCTGAGATATAAGTGACTGGAGAGGATCTGAAGGCAATGTCTAATGAGCAGATGCATATGAGCTTAGATTGCAGGGATTGTGACCTGTGTTTGGAAAATGCAATGGTGAGTTTCAGTGTTGGTGCTGACTGGTGTGCAAGAATGAATGCTTGACAATTTAGATGAATGTTAGGATACAGGTTGTGCAGGAACTGAAGAGAAGTGAGGCCTGAATTCAGCCGGGAATAGCCAGAAAATAAACGGAACTATGTCGAATTTTATACCTACGAGTTAACTCAGCGAGTCCGTTAACCGATCCAGACCTGTAATTTAGACCAGTAAGCTCAGTAAGACTGACTGAGAAGCTGATTCAAGATGGCTGACTCCTCCTCCCTTTGACTTGTTGACTGACGGTTGACCAGTCTGACTGTTAAGCAGATAATATTCTGTTATCAGAGATGACATTTCAGGTGGACGGCGGTGACTTTTCCGGACGGATTCCGGTGATTCTAGGATTTTCCCGGCGACCAAAATAACAGATTTTTGTATGAGTTTCTCTCATGGGGTGTGAAGACCTAGAATTGGAATGGGTTTGAGGAATTGGGCTTGAATTTGGAAGGAGAAGGTGGGATAGTTTTACAAAGACAAGGATTTGGAAGTTGAGCTACAAAAGGAAAGGGATTCTATTCCTAAGTGGATTGCAAGAGCATTGAAGCCTATAAATAGAGAAGTTCATTACACGACTTACACACCTCTCTACACACACAACACTTGTGTTTTTGCTTACTTTGAAAATTCTTCTTTTAATTATTTGTGTGAACTTTAAAAAATTCTCCCTTTAATTATTTGTGTGAATTTCAAAAACATGAGTAGCTAATTTTCTTATTGATTGAGGATGAATTCCTAGTTCTTAACATGTTTTGAGTTTTGTTTTTAAATCTACTTTGAAGTTTTTCACATGATTATCGTTTGTTTTTACTAATAGGAATGTTTATATATTCATGGTTGATTGATAGATTGTTTAGGAGGCCAACTAAATTGATTTGTTAATTGATCTAAAGCTAGTGAAACTTAGGGGATAAGTAATCGTTTCTTGACTCTTTACACAAGTAGAAAACACGATACCTTGCGGAGGGATTCCGTTGAGCAATTGTGTGTGGAAACAACGTTAGCAAGTAGACCTTGATCTAAGAGTCTAACTACTAATATCAACCTAATAAATTCATAAATCTTAATGCGTTTAACTAAATTACATCTTGAGTGAGCTACTTCTAGGTGGTTTGGTGAATTGAATCCGGTAGTCGAGAACTTCCTTATCCGGTAATATTAGGGATTTAGGGGTTTAGCACTGAGCTAGCTGCTTTACCTACGGTTGGTGATAATTTGTGACTAATAAAAAGTGGAAAAGAACATAACTTGAATCATTGTTTTGCAACGAAGAAGGATTCCTTGATCTAATCTCTCTTATTGATTTCAACTTTATTTTCTTAATTGCTTTTTGTTTATTCTTTTATTACTTTATAAAATCTAAAACCAATCCCCCCTTTTTGTGACAACTAAACAACTAAAACCTCTTGCTCCTCGTAGGAACGAACTTGACTACACTATATTACTTGTTAATTAGGTGGAAAAATATTAATTAATTTGTTGTGGTTACGACACGCATCAAAAAACCTTTTCATCATTCGTAGACTTCTCATTTTTCTTTATTGAAGATTAGATTCCTTCACATAGATACACATTAACTGCTTCTACTGCATCCCTTTTTGTGGTACCTCCGATTACAAGATCCATGATTCTGTATTTTTCAAAGAAAAGATGGTGAAAGACATTTTGATCACAAAGGAATATAAATCACCAGAAACACCAAACCCTAAAGAGTTTTTCCAAAGGCATTTTGAAAAATTCCTTACGGTTCACGACCCATTATCTATTTTTGATAAGAAAATGTTCACTCTACAAAAATTAACTTACATGTACCTATGTAAATTTCTCATGATTTAAATTTATTAGCTTAAGTAAAAACTTATGTTTAGCTCAGCAAACATAGTTTAGAGCACAAGAAATATTATGAATATTTGGAGAGAAATCACCACACACATCTTTCTCAAAAGTGAAGTATCTCTTCCAACTGCTAACGACGAAAAAAATAAATTCTATCAAGTTCCAGAGCGAGCACATACACATTCAGGTAACACTAAACATAACTTTTTCCATTCTACTAAACATTGCTTTTGTTGTGGAAAACCAGGTCACTTGCAAAGGAATTGCAGATTTCTTAAACGAGATAAAACCAGATCTGATTGTTAAGATGACAAGATCTGATGTTCCAAACTGGAGAAAAACTGAGTCTCATAATATCAGTTCTTCTAGTGTTCCCTCCAATAAGTTTCACAATTATATTGGGGAGAAAAATAAATACGTTGCTCCAAAAGCTGCTCAGAAATGGGTACCAAAGAAGATCAATAAACCAACGAGTGTTATTAAGAAGGATCTCCTAGATAAGAGTTCGACAAGGGATAACATCTTAAAAAGGTATGGAACAGTTATTGAAAGTTTCAAGGAAGTTGTTAAATTCCTAGAGTCCATGCATTATTTTGTTTCAAATACCTGTGGTGAGCAAGATTTTATTCTCCTCAACACAACCTGATTGTGTTGGAAGTGCATCCTCACCAAGAAGCCCTAGTAAATGTGGTGAGGATTGCAAAAGAATTGGGTCGCACATATTATGTTGGATAATTTTTGAATATGTGGAACAATTTATTGTTTCGAGCCGAGTTTAACTCGCTTACATATTTCTCGAAATATGTGTTGGTAAGATTTCACTTTAGCCAAGTTCATCTTTACTTGTGACGAAAGTCATATTGATTATTTCAATAACCTGAAAATCGCTTTGATGAAAATAGTTTGTGGATAACAACTATTTTAACATCCTCTAAGAAAGTTTCAATGATTGAAATGAGAGTTTAGAACAAGTAACCATGTTTGGATATAAACATAGTGTGTTCTCACATTTGTGTAAAAGTCCAAAACCGAGAACCTAAAGTATGCGTACCCGTATGCGTACCGGCGGTTGTTGGAAATCTGGGTAAGTATGCGTACTCGTATGCATACTGGCGGAAGTTTCACGTCCGTGAATTTCTGCTGGAGTTTGGAAGTAAAAAATAAACTCAATCCGGCTACTTAAGTACGCGTACCCGTTTGCATACTTAAGATGGTTACTTTCAAAAATCGGTTTGTTCATGAAATAAAACATTTATATAATAAGGAATGCAATCTTTTACAAACCGTGGCTATGATGTTTATGAATTTATTCGAGTGAATCAAAATCGATTTTGCTTCAATTGTGTGTTATATACTTCTATGAGATCTAAGCAGTTGAACAACTCTCTAACTAGTTTCATTTGAGTCATTTGAACTAGTTATGGTTAAGATGAATAAGGTTGATATGAGAGTGATCATATGGTTAACCTCGATTTACTATTGTTGAGCCAACATGGTTTACACGTTTAGGTACGGTTACAGAAACCTAAATGAGGGCACTTTTCATTTGTGTGTAACAAGCTAAGTTCGATGTAACGGTTAAAAGATGTTAGCTTGGTTGAATCAGGTTTTTCATCTAACGGTGAATATTGAATGCTTTGTTACCAAGGTAACTAAGATTGCAAACCCTGATATGAAAACTATATAAAGGAGAAATCTAGCAACTGGGAAACCTAATCCCCACACTTATGTGTGTTATTAGTTGCATAAGCTAGAGTCGATTCTCCTTTAACCTTAGGTTTCTCTCGAGACCCTGTAGGTTAACGAATTAAAGACTTTATTGGGATTGTGAAGCTAGACCTAACTATTTTCTCTGTAGTTGCGTGATCTGATCTTGCTGTTTCTATCATGTTGAGTAAAATTGTAAGAATTGGCTCGAGATTTATATCTCCGATAGGCAAGATAGAAAAGTAATCACAAACACATTCGTCTCATTGTTTGTGATTCTACAGTATCTCACTACACCAAATTTTGGGATTAGAAACAGAACTTAGCCGTTACTAAAATGGGTTGTAACGGCTGTCGCCTGTTTCAAAAAAGGGTGTTATATTTTTTTTTGTAACGGCAATGTAGCCATTACGAATTTTCGGTTGCAACGGATTCTGTAACAGGCTGAAGCCGTTACTACGTGGCAAGTCGTATCAGGCGCAGCCGTTACGAAATTTTTGTAACTTGACAATCGTAACATGTTCTAGCCGTTACGAATGTTTTGTAACTTGACAATCGTAACATGTTCCAGCCGTTACGAACATTTTTGTAACAGCAAAAAAATTACTGCTAGTCAACATTGACCTGGTCAAAATCAGTCAATACGGCCAATTTTGACCAGGTCAATATTAACCGGCGGTTCATTTTCAGCCGGAAATATGCCGGAATTCAAATAACCTGCCTACCATTTTCATTCCATCACATTCATTCAATTCATATAACTTTCAATCAAATAAGAATATTCAATTCATATAACTTTCAATCAAAGAAGATCATTCAATTCTTCTAAGTACCAAAATTCTTCTCGCAAGTACCAAATTCTAAGTTAAAAAACTTGCTGAGTTCATAGAAACTTCCTACATTGTAACTCACAAACTTACAATATTGAAAAGAAACAATCAGATGCCAATTGGTTCATAGATAGTTCATAAGCCAAGGCTATCCCACCAAACCTGCAATCAAGATATGTGAATTAGATGAGTCAAAGCAAAGGCTACCAGTACTTACCAAGAACCACATAACCTCAATGAAAAGTAAACATGTCAGTAGTGTCAATCCACGCCCACAAGAGGATATAGTAAAGTATGATGTAATCATAAAGGACTTATGAGATGATGTTCTCAGTGTCACCATCGATCCCAGCTTTATCCCACACGTCAGATCAGTGTTATGCTTCACTCCATTGATTTTGTAATTCCATGACCCACTATCGGGAACCTGAAAATACAAAGCACCAGTTAGCCTCTAGTTCATCATATACAAAACACCACAAGGAAAACATCTACCATACAAATCAGTTCAAGACACTTTGCAACCCACCTATTATATTTTTAAGAAGTGGATCAAGTTTCACCGACTTCAAAAACATGATTACAGTCACTAATAAGTAGATTTTCAGCGTTTATCTAGAGACAACAAACTAAACACCGTCTAGGTATAGTATATGTGCAGCTGGCCAGCCATATAAAGAGGCAATCAGCTTTAACTTTAAGCATCTGCCACACACCTAACTTATAAGACTTTGGAAGTTCCAGGTCAACGTTGACTTTGAAACAGACATGAGTATTATGGGGTTGGGGACCTAAAAAGAAATCATCCAATACTATTTAACTCATGTTAACGAGAACCTCAGGTGACTACCAAGATGTTGTTCAGTATTAAGGGACTATGTTCAACTATCAAGAGACTGACCTTTTTCTTAGCATCTTGGAATAATGCACGAACATGGAGAGCACCATCTATCAAGGGTACTTGCAGAATACTCCCACTCCCTGCGACAAGCAACAATCATGTCAACACTTCTGTTAATATTATCTTGGTGACGGTTAACAACACCAATCCAAGGGAACTGTAGTCGATACCATTTTCCTTCTAATATCTAGTGAACCCCAAGAATGTCAATCAAGACATTACCCTGTCAACCAATCTTAGAACTTTAAATTCTTAAGAAATACCTTGAATCATATTTGGAGGTTGGAACATCTCTTCCACCTCGTAATTTGGATACTAATAAAAGACAAAACATCTCTATGACCATAGGATTTGTTTGAGAATATAACGAAGAACCGCAAGGCAGTAAGCAACTTACATCAACAGCGTCGGTACCCTTATCCATGAGATCTATCTTTGCCAAGACCCCTGAACTGATCTCTCCTGAAAAATGCAAACAGAAAATACTATGAATAAGGAACTGGGTCGTAGGACTACACCTTCTCAATAAATGAGCAAACCATGTTCTCAATATTCGCAGTGATGCTATCAGATTATAAAGAAAACCATTTTCAGAGCCGGGTTTATCAGTCAATTCCATATTAAGAAAATAAGTTGGATCATAATATATCATGAATTACAGTAAGAGAACTAGGAGCATTGATCTACAACTCAAACCTGACGAAAAGGTAAATGATTTAATGAAACATACCAATGACAACTTTTGTCAACCCAAGTGTATTAGTGTCCCTTACCATGCAGCAATATCGATTTTTCAGGCACAAGTCTCGTGACAGGATTTATTCCGGGAACATTAAAATCGAGATCCATTAGTGCAAAAGAAAAGGAGAAATCCAAGGAGAAACATATGAAATTTATCAACTACCTAAATGATAGTATAGAAGAACTGTAACTAAAACAAATCTACCTGCTTCTGGTTTCTTAATATCACTACGCACCTTGTTAAATATCACAAATCCAATCTCTTCACCAAATGTGTATGTTCCACATCACCTACAAACCATAAACAACCACCACTCAACACAAATTTCATACAATCTCGCCGCGCATTGCACATGATTAAAATCTAACTGACAATAATCAAAAATACGAACCCTTACCAAGATCAGTTCATACCACCTGCAATGCCATGGCTTGACTTCACTCGGTTCAACCATCAACTTCAGTTCAGCTCAGCCCACACAGTAATTCAGTTCCGTTCACTCTTCCATAACTCAATTTCCCATTCTTTATTATCACCTGCAATTGCTTCTTTCCACACTTCACACAGTACAATCTCAATTCTCAACTGCAACCCCAGCAACTGCACTTCAGAAGCTCCATAATCCATCGCTCCAATTCTCAACCAGCAGACCACAATACCCATTATCCATCACTGGTTTCTCCAAAACTGAGTTGCAGATGCAACCCATTTTCTCAATTCAAACCAGATTCTTATCCACCACCAGAATTCATCTTCTACAGTTGCAGTATCATACAATAACCTACCAGATCCCTACTTCTCATCTTCTCAGACTCATCAATACAGCACACATCAATTCTATCTCCACTTTTTGTAGCTTTTAGAGCAGCTGCAACTTCAACACTTGAACCCTAATTTAGGATTACAGACTGCAAACGACACTCTCACAAGAGATTAGGGTTTATATTGCAGAATATTAAAAAATCTAAAGAACTTCACATCTCAGGGGAAAAGGGAATAACAAACCTCAGATCTGAAGCGCTTCACTGGATCAATTCGATTAATGTAAGCTTAGCTTAGGGTGGAGAGAGGCTTACGCAGGTGACGATGAAACCCTAAAATCAGATGATGAAAGAGTTCTAACTCTGAACTCTCATAAACAACCTGAAATTAGATGATGAAACCCTAAAATTTGATTAACAAACTGGACAGCAAACCCTAGAATCTGATTAACAAACTGAAACCTAAAATCGGAAAAACTGAAACCCTAAAATAGATGATGAAAGACTTACATAGATGATGAAATGGAAATCCTAATCTGGATTAACAGATGTGAATCTTCAGGGAAGAAGAAAGAGAGAAGAGAAGAGGTCGTCGAAGATTACTGAAGATGGTTTCTGTGAGAGGAAGAAGAAGGGCAGGAGAAAAGAGAAAGAGAAAGAAAATGGGCTTTTTATAAAAGTAGGCCTGTTTTTTTTGGTGCTTTTCAAATCTAGGCCACTTTTTTTATTTATTGTTAGACTAGGCAAGTTTTGACCAAAAATGATGGATGGAAAGTTAGCACCGTTAGGTGTAACTAAAAAGACCTAAAAGTCCTTTGTATCACTGATTTAATGTTATATCATTGATTTAACTCAGTTCCTCCTTTGAAGTCCTTTGAATCGATGATTTGAGTCCGTGTCACTGATTTAAATCGGGGAACGGTTTCAGTTCAACCCATGTATGTACTGTAATCACGACCATTTCACTGTCATCATTCTCAGAAGCAAAGAGAACCCATCATTCTCAGTTCAACTCATCTATGTGTGTATATAATCCATCAAAAGCAGTATCTAATTGACGGCAAAGCTAATTCAGTTTAGGCTGGAACAAGAGTTGTGCGGTTCATGCATTTTAACAAGCACCTCGTGTGCGTTTTGCTGCTGCTTCAGAGATAAACTCCCTCTTGATTTCTAAGACCATATTCTATCTCTTTCCCTGCAATATGATTCAATTCCACCAATACCTCCCATTTCCAATCATTCAAACCTATAAAATACACATTAATCTCTTCACCATTTGTTCTCCCAGCTACACCTAGCAACATCACTGCTAACACCTGCTCCCTGCAATTCCATCTCAGACTCATAGCACCATTTGTTCTCCCAGCTACACCTAGCAACACCACCTGCTACTACTTGTACATTGCAGCACTTCAACTGCTTCAGTTCTTTCGACCATCCCAGCACGATAATCTCTGTCTTCCTACTCAATTCAATAACACAAGACAACTATTCTCCACAGACTTTCCTGTAACAACAAAAGCCAATTCTTGCTTGTTCCATTTTCTTAGATTTGAAAATTCTCTGACGCAACACACAAACCCATTTACCACCAGTTATGACTTCTCTGCAGCACAACTCCAACATCAACCAGCCTTTTAATATCAATTCCTGCAGCTGCAATATACCTGCAATTTTAGCTGAAATCAGTGATGCACACAGCAGCAACTCCTGCAGCACTGCATCAACAACTCCACCTGCTCATCCCTTCAGCCATCAAACTTACCCACCAATTCACTATAAACTGCACTCATTCAATTAACACAGTACCTCAACCACTCTGCAGTTCCACAAGTGCCTCCAGCTCCTCTGTAACAACCATTCTCTCTCTCAAACCATCAACTCTCCACATTTCTGAGCAACATAACCCTTTCTGCAGCGAACGCTATCTTTCTCTGCACTAACAATCAATCAAACATCCTTCTGAAATCAACAAATCTTATGGTTTCAAACTCAATTTGAGCAACCCATCTTCTTATTCATCAACATAACCACAAAACTCTCACTTCTCTGCTGCCTTCTAACACAATTTTCACCACACAAACACCAAACTCCATGTTCATTCAAATGCAAGAACCCATTTATTTTCATGCCACAGATCTCCTTTAATTACCTCCAAAACTTCTTATCTTCCTCCTATTCGAATTCCCGTAGAAATGCCTCCCCTAATTGAACGTGAATACCACCTGTTGCTCTCAAGTATACAACAGATGTCTCCATCCACTCTCCTGTTCCATTCTGTGTTCTCGTCATTCAGGAAATTCTGTGAACAGGTTGTGTTCCATTTTCAGTTCGTGAGAAGGTAGATTTTTGCTGATTTCTTAGCTCCTCCTTATAGCTTTCTTGACCTGCAAAATTACATTTCATAACAAACCCACATTCATAATCATTTTGAACCTGAACAATACCTAACTTGGACGTACATCACCACAAAACCATCGGCAAAGTGAGTACTCAGTGTTGTTCACAACCAACCCATTTCTTCACTGATTTTGCTCGAGTCTCCAATTCTATGAAACCCACCCTTTCACGACCTTGTATCTATCATTTCATTAATTCAACAGCAGCCACTCCTGTCTCCATCTTGTCATCATAATTAAATTGTTAAATATCCTCTACCAAGTCTCAATCAGCAAACACATCACCAAAAATCCTTGTTTTATATCCTGAAACAACCACCGACATCAACTCTAAACCTTAAACATCAACCACCATCGAACCTCAAATCTCCTTCTTCTCTGTAAACCCATACTCAAAACATTCTCCAGCAACAACAACTTTTAGATCTATATTCTCATCTAACAACAAACTCAAATCACACCAATTCAAGCATAAATCAGGGAATAAAAAAGACCAAACTTCCTCCTCATGAAATTCTTGTTAATTTCTCCTCTATCCATCAATCGGAACCAAACCCATGTTATATTATCCATATCAGGACCTTCAAACCCCTTTGATTTCTTCTATTCTTTCGGCATAAACAGATCCCACAAAAACAGATCAATTTTCTCTCTAATCTTCTTTAGAACCAGCTCTTTCTTCTTCTCAGTGTCTATCAACTAACTCTCGAATTGATTCAGCAGTTACTGCTGCTTTTGTTTCTCTTTTTTCTTCTTCAGGTGAAGAACAATAATAGAGCAGAAGAAGGACGAGATGGGAATAGGTAGATGATAGTGTGACTGACACACACGTGTGAAGGACATTTCAGTAATCTCACCACATGTATGAGATCTCCCTATATGATATTTTGGCGAGATATTGACAAGTCAACGCGATAAATTGACCGAGATGGTTAAAGTGGATGGAATCCGTTTAACTTGCCTAGTTTTGCAAGAAATAAAAAAAGTGGCCTAGAAATGAAAGTGAGGGTCCAGACCAGGCCTACTTCTGCATATAATCCAAAGAAAATTGTATCGATTTCACCAAGGCATGGGAAGAAAAGCAGTAGTACCCATGTGAATGGCACACACATGGGAGTAAATATCCTCTAGTGTTAATCATCTTGGGTGGAAACAAAATAGTACGCGTGTGAATGGCACATGCAAAAACTCTAGGTTTTACGGCCAGGTGTGACCAAGCGTGTGGCTGGCACGCCTATATAAAAAATTCTTAACGGCCGATCCCTGTTACAAAATTTTAAAAAATTAGTAACGGGTAGCATCTGTTACGAATATTTTGTAACGGACATCTGTAACGGAAATTTTGTAACGGCCGCAAAGCCGTTACGAATTGCTGTTACGAATCCGGGAATTTGGTGTAGTGTCTTGTTTCGCTAGTCGATTAAGATTATTGTAAGGTGATGGATAATACTAGGTTGTTCTTCGGGAATATAAGACCGGTTTATCAATTGGTTCATGTTCACCTTGTTTTATCAAAAGACGGAACAAAACTCATAGGTATTTTTGTAGGAGACAAATTTATCTATTCCAATAGACTTTTCTGTGTGAGACAGATTTGTTTATCAAGTCTTCGAACTTGGGTCATAACAACTCTTGGTTGTGGTTGAGAACATCCAAGGGAATCAAGTGCATAGTATCCTGCTGGGATCAGAGACGTAAGGAACGCAACTGTACCTCGAATCAGTGTGAGATTGATTAGGGTTCAACTACAGTCCAATGTGGTGTTAAAAGCTGGACTAGGTCCCGGGGTTTTTCTGCATTCGCGGTTTTCCTCGTTAACGAAATTCTGGTGTCCGTGTTATTTCTTTTCTGCATTATATTTTGTTATATAATTTAAATATCACAGGTTGTGCATTAAGATCAATCAATTAGATAATCCAACCTTTGGTTGTTGATTTAAATTGATTGACACTTGAACATTGGTCTTTGGCACCGTTCAAATTGTTTCACATAATAATCAGGCTCGCGGATTTCTATCTGTTTGATTTGCTGATTACATTGTGAAACAGAGATATAAACTCTTGTATATACTTTTCTCTAGATTGAGTCTGACTGTCTAGTTGATTCTCTAGAAAGTATATTGGAGTAAGTCCTCTCATATTTCCAAGAGAATTGTTGGGTGTGGTTGTTATACCTCCGCATTTTCAATTGGTATCAGAGCATGCAAACACATTAAAGACCTTCCAAGTCTGTGTTTGTAGCAATGTGTGTTCTGAGGACCTAAGAAGGATCGCACAAGATAACGCATATTGATATGTCTTCCAAAGGTTTTGATTACACTAAAAATCTTGGGTTTGCCTCAAAGGATAACTCAAAAAGTGGGGGTCTAACAACCTCACCCAATAATCCGCTTAGCAATCTGTATGGACTAACTCCAATATATTTTTAAGAGAATCAACTAGAAAGTCAGACTCAATCTTAGTAAAAAGTATATGAATGAGTTGTATCTCAATTTATTGATTCAATACTTACTCAAGCAAATAAAAATCTGCGAGTCTAATTGAACATAAGAGAAATTAACTTGAACGGTACAAAATACTAATGTTCAAGTATCAATCAATTTCAATCAACAACCAAAGGTTGGATTTACCAATTGATCGATTCAACCCACACCCCTGTGATATTTCAATTATATAACAAAATATAATGCGGAAAAGAAATAACACAGATAGCATAAGTTTTTTTAACGAGGAAATCGCAAATGCAGAAAA
This sequence comes from Papaver somniferum, assembly GCF_003573695.1. Taxonomy (NCBI): domain Eukaryota; kingdom Viridiplantae; phylum Streptophyta; class Magnoliopsida; order Ranunculales; family Papaveraceae; genus Papaver; species Papaver somniferum. The sequence goes on along the minus strand of NC_039361.1, from coordinate 119,225,776 downwards.
CCCCCGGGACCTAGTCCAGATTGAACACACACTGTATTAAGCCTTTACAGACACTAGCCTACTACAAACTCACTTCGATCTCACATTGATCCAAGGTACAGTTGCGATCCTTACGTCTCTGACCCCCAGTAGGATACTACGCACTTGATTCCCTAAGATGATCTCACCCACAATTAAGAGTTGCTACGACCCAAAGTCGAAGACTTTAATAAACAATTTGTATCACACAGAAAAGTCTACAGAATAGATAAATCTGTCTCCCACAAAAATACCTAAAAGTTTTGTTCCGTCTTTTGATAAATCAAGGTGAACAGGAACCAATCGATAACCCGAACTTTTATTCCCGAAGAACAGCCTAGAATTATCAATCACCTCACAATAATCTTAATCGACTAGCGAAACAAGATATTGCGGAATCACAAACGATGATACGAAGATGTTAGTAACTTCGTTTCTATCTTGCCTATCGGAGAAATTAATCTCGAGCCAATTTTATAGTTGTACTCAATATGATAGAAACAACAAGATAAGATTACGCAACTACAGAAAAAATAGTTGGGTCTAGCTTCACAATCCCAATGAAGTCTTCAAGTCGTTAACCTACAGGGTCTCGATAGAAACCTAAGGTTAAAGGAGAATCGACTCTAGCTCATACAACTAGTATCACACAGGAGGTGTGGGGATTAGGTTTCCCATTTGCTAGAGTTCTCCTTTATATAGTCTTCAAATCAGGGTTTGCAATCAATGCTACCTTGGTAACAAAGCATTCAATATTCACTGTTAGATGAAAACCTGATTAGATTCAAGCTAATATCTTTCAACCATTAGATCGAATCTTAGCTTGTTATACACAAATGAAATGCACGTTCATTAGGTTTGTGTAACCGTACCTAAACGTGTACACCTAGTTGGTTAAACAATAGTTAACCAAATGGTTAGCCATATGAGCAATTTCGTATTAACCATATTCATCTTCACCATAACTAGTTCAAATGACTCAAAAGAACTAGTTAGAGAGTTGTTCAATTACTTATATCTTATAGAAGTATACAAGACACAATCGAAGCAAAGTCAGTTTTGATTCACTTGAATCGATTCATGAATATTATAAACATGGTTTGTAAATTACATTATGTTTTAGTTCATGAACAAACCAATTTTAGAAAGTAACACACTTAAGTATGCGTACGGGTATGCATACTTAAGTAACCGGATTTGAGTTTATTTTGGTTTTCAAACTCAGCAGAAATTCACTGACGTGAACTTCCGCTAGTATGGTACGAGTACGCATACTTTGGTAACCGGATTGAGTTGGTTTTGAATTCAAAACTCAGCAGAAATTCACGGTCTTGAACTTCCGCCGCAGTCTCCATCAACCATTTAGTACACACACAAGTATGCATACGTTTGGTTCCCGGTTTTGGACTTATACACTAATGTGCAAACACACTGTTAGAGCAATGCTCGGTCGAACTCGCATGCGTTACTATCTCAAGCATGTTTGTCAATAGTCTTGATTTCTAGTATACTATAGCTAAGTCTCGGACTAGGATAGAAAGTGTAGTTGAGCTCAAGAACTCCATGGCGATCATCATACAAGACGAAAAACTACTCAAGGAGCTGGTGGAACTTCATCAACTAAAAGGTATGTGGAGAATTGAACTTATCTATCACTCAAAAGTCTATCGACTCTATCTCCTATCTTGAGACAAAAGTCGTTTTTCTATATATACTTTGATTATACACATTTGCTATTTCGAGCCGAGTTTATATCGCTTATCTATTTCTCGAAATATGTGTTGTAAGCTTTCGATTTGGCCAAGTTCATATTTACCTAGTGACGAAAGTCATGTTATGTTTCAATCACTTTGAAAATGGCTTTGACGAAAAATGGTTTGTGAATAACAACTATATAACGTCCTCTAAGAATGTTTCAATGATTAAAATGAGAGTTTAGATTATGTAAACAATGTTGGATATAAGCATTGTGTTGCAACACATATATGTATAAGTCCTTATTCCTTGAACCAAAGTATGCGTACTTTGTTGATCAGAAAAACCGGAACAAGAGTTGTGAACTCAGTCCGTGAACTGGCGGAGGTTCTCATCCCGAGAATATCTGCTAGAGTTTGTGAACTCCTTCCGGGAACTTAAGTTTATGAACTAAGTCCGCGTACTTGAGTTGGTTATATCTAAAGACGATTATTTGTGAACTTATATTTATATTAACTAAGGAATGCAATTTGCAAACCGTGGCTATAAAGTTCATGAATCGATTCGAGTGAATCAAATCGTTTTTGCTTTTGTTGATGGTAGTTTTTAGTTCAGGGCCAAATTTATAAAAGTCTATCTATCTGACCCGACATCAGATGTAGTAGGCATTGATATGTCTATATTCCGCAGGGAATTTGGAGAATATGTAAATGCAATTTGCAAACCATGGGTATAAAGTTCATGAATCGATTCGAGTGAATCAAATCGTTTTGATGGTGGTTTTTTTGTTCAGGGCCAAATTTGTAAAAGTCTATCTACCTGACCCGGCATCAGATGTAGTAGACATTGATATGTCTATATTCCGCAGGGAATTTGGAGAATATATAAAAATCTGATGAGTGCCTATGTCTCTCTTCATATTATATTGAAACTCAAGCTCCTAGATGAATTGTTCACTAGTATAGATCCTAATGAGTGTATAAGCTCCTAGTTGCATTACTCACAAATGCCAGAGCCTGCTGAGTAATTTTCTTGTGCTTCTGTTCCCCGGAAGAACCCTTAATATTGATATGGCATGACGAATTTGTGTTCACTCGCAGCAGACTAGCACGAATTTCCAAGTATCAAGGTTAAGGTCCTTGCATAAAGTACTCAATCAGAAAGCATATTGTTCTCTGGCAATAAAGAATTCTGTGTCAACACATAGAATTCAATCAATTTTGTGATAGTTCACAAAATTCATAAACCTGACTAATTTGCAAAAATTGGGGTTTTGCGCCCTGCGCAATATATTAGACCCCGTTGGTCGAAATTAAGCTTAGGCAACTAAGCAATTGATCTGCCGTGGATTAGTAGGTGCAAAGTCCTACCGGAAATCAGAAAGCAAGGAATAAAGGAGCCGCGAAGAATGAGTAGCAACAAAAGAAGGTGTGGCCACGACATAGGCCAGCCGGCGCCACTTGCAACTGTCCACACCCCATGTTGCCCAACCGGCCCTTATCTCTTGTCCACCAATCAGGTCGCTTTAAACCTGCCACACTCCCATGAGTTGTGGCTGGGCCCATACTTTCCGCCCTATTCCCCATCGACCAATCAGGTCGCGTTAAATCTTCCACGCGCACCAGAATTTTGTCCACGCCCATGCTTAGCCGGCCCTCTCTTTTTATTGACCAATCAGGTTGCTCTAAACCTGCCACAATATTAAAAGAGATGGAATTGCGTCAAGTGTCCACTATGCCAAATTGGCTTCACAAAGACCATGCTAACGACATGCCAAACATGCCAAACGCGCATGCCAAGCGCACATGCCAAACTTGCCACTTTGCCGCAGTAGCACGCCAAACGCGCCAACGCGCCGTGAATAGCACACCTACGTGCCAACCCACTTTCTGTTCGTGGCCAATGCCATAACGGGCTTCAACGTGGTTATCCTATCCAGAAACCCGACTTTGCTTTAGTGGCGATGGATGAAACCCTAATTTCCAGTTGTAGCACAAACTATGCCACTTCGGGGCCCACAACATGCCACGAGCCGTGCGGACTTAGGAAACCCTAATAAAGGCGCCATACCTTAGACACTCGTGGCAATACTTGTTCTTGTGGCCATTTCCACATGATGGCCTGGCTATGGTTCCTTTGGCGTGGATCTGGCATCGTTTGCACAAAACGTCGTTGTACCACGGTCACATGCCACATGCCGTATGCGCTAATTAGGGTTTCGGCATGCCAAACCCTAATTTAGGCAAAGTTGCTACACCAACCAAGCCAAATAATGTTCCACAGAACATTGGGATTGATGTGGATACTGGAACTGATGTTGCCACACCACATTTGAGTCCAACACCAATGTGCCAAAACCTGACGGCCATGGCTACGCCAGGCGCCACTTGCACCATCGTTCCAATGACATGCGCTGACCATGCCAACCATACCGCCATGCCACTGGCATGCGCTAAAAACGTCACTACGCTATTGGCATGTACCAATGGCGCCATTATGCCATTGTCAGGTACCAACAGGATGTGGCCATAATCAATGGCCACTCTTTTTTATGAGTTGCAATTTCAGCCGTCCAAATTCGCCATGGAATTGACAGGCCTGTGGCAAGTTTTAGGCGACCATCCAAGACAAGCCTAACAGCATCACATGCTATTTTCCTGTGGCAAGTCTCTTGACTTTGACTTGCCACACGTAGCAAGCTGCTACACGTTTTCCACGAAAACACTCGAGACATCAAACATGTCACAAACTGGGGGATACTCATCAGGGTATTGGTCTGGCGGTTTACAGCGTTCGGCGTGCAACACGCCCATTATAAGAAAGTGTCAGGAAACAGGGCAGTTAGTGGTGGAAATAAGTAATGGGTGTAAACAAACCCATTTCCTTCATCGTGTAAACGTGGTTTCTGGCGGTTACACATTACTCCACTCTTCCATCACTCAATCACTCCCGCTTCCTACGAGACCAGGGCGCGTTCAATTATGACTTGTATAAATAGGTTTAACCTATTTCCACCAAACAACAGTTTTTGGTTAACAACAACACGGTATCCATAAAATACCAAAGAACTGATATCTTACATTCCGCAAGCCAGTTCCAAATTCTGAGACAATTCATAAAAAGGCACACCTTCAGAATTAACCATTCTGATCTCAACACCTTCTTTGCTTCCCTCCCTAAGACCAACCCTTCTCCTTCACTTTGTGACCGAAGCAAGATTGGAACGGCCATTTCTTGGTTTAGGCCAGGATTGTACAGATTGATCATTCGAATATAAAGTACTCCCGTGCAGTGCATTTGTTTAAGGTTTAGGCTCGTTTCTCACCCATACACCCAAATTTACCAAAACCAGCAGAAACAGTTTTCATCCATAAACAACTTCGATTGTGTCTTGTATAGTTATATAAGATTTATACAATTTAACAACTCTCTAACTAGTTCATTTGAGTCATTTGAACTAGTTATTGTGAAGAAGAATATGGTTGATATGAAAGTGCTCATACGGATAACCATTTGGTTAACTACTATTGAAACAACAAATGTACATGTTTGGGTATGGTTACACAAACCTAAAATCGTGCATTTCATTTGTGTGTAACAAGCTAAGTTTTTGATCCGACGGTTGAAAGATATTAGCTTGAATCTAATCAGGTTTTCATATAATGGTGAATATTGAATGCTTTGTTACTAAGCTAACATTAATTGCAAACCCTGATTTGAAAGACTATATAAGGGAGAAGTCTAGCAACTGGGAAACCTAATCCCCACACCTCCTGTGTGATACTAGCTGTATAAGCTAGAGTCGATTCTCCTTTAACCTTAGGTTTCTTCTCGAGACCCTGTAGGTTAACGACTTGGAGACTTCATCGGGGTTGTGAAGCCAGACCGATACTACTTTCTTGTAGTTGTGTGATCTAATCTTGCCAATTCTATCGTGTTGAGTACAATCGTAACGATTGGCTTGAGATTGTTATCTCCGATAGGCAAGAAATAAAAGTAGTCACAAACATATTCGTCTCATCGTTTGTGATTCCATAATATCTTCTCTGGCTACGTCTATTAAGATTATTGTGAGGTAATTGATAATACTAGGCTGTTCTTCGGGAATATAAGTCTGGGTTATCAATTGGTTCCTGTTCACCTTGATTTATCAAAAGACAAAACAAAACTTGTAGGTATTTCTGTGAGAGACATATTTATCTATTATCGTAGACTTTTCAGTGTGATACATATTTGTTTATTATAGTCTTCGACTTTGGGTCGTAGCAACTCTTAGTTGTGGGTGAGATCAGCTAAGGGAATCAAGTGCGTAGTATCCTGCTGGGATCAGAGACGTAAGGAGCGCAACTGTACCTTGGATCAGTGTGATATTGATTGGGGTTCAACTACAGTCCAGACCAAAGTTAGTTTGTAGTAGCTAGTGTCTGTAGCGGCTTAATACAGTGTGTGTTCAATCTGGACTAGGTAATGGGGTTTTTATGCATTTGCGGTTTCCTCGTTAACAAAATTCTGGTGTCTGTGATTTCTTTTCCGCATTATATTTTGTTACATAATTGAAATATCACAGGTTGTGCGTTAAGATCAATCAATTAGAATATCCAACCTTTGGTTGTTGATTTACATTGATTGACACTTGAACATTGGTCTTTGGTACCGTTTAAGTTATTTCACATAATAATCAGGCTCACGTACGGATTTCTATCTGTTCGATTTGCTGATTACATTGTGAATAGAGATACTAGAACTCTTTGATATACTTTATTAAGATTGAGTCTAGTTGATTCTCTTGAAAGTATATTGGAGTTAGTCCATACAGATTTCTAATCGAAATATTGGGTGTGGTTGTTATACCCCCGCTTTTTTAATTGGTATCAGAGCAGGAAAACACTTTAAACCTGATAAGTTTGTGTGTGGTCGGTCCTTAAAAATTGTCCCATGAGAAATTTCTTTGGAAAACTTGCTCTTGGCATCTGTAACGCACGCCAAAATCCATAAAGATTGCTCAAGGATTATTATGGATAAAACCTCCGGTTTCTCACGATAATCTCATCTTATCTAAAAAGAAAAATTTATATGATGAGAATAAATCTAAAGGAAACAATAAAAAGAAGGGAAGATTGAGGAAACATTCGTCACGCTCAAAGATATGGACCTTCACTAGATAAACTCTTAATCTCTTTGAGGAATACTACCGTAATGGATCAATTGACAAAGATCTATTCAGAGCGTTCGAAGGTGTTTTTAAATTCTTAGAAAAACTTAATTCTGTTAAGCCTAAGAATCAACCCGATAAAAGTCATGTACATGTAAAATTATCAAATAATATTATACGGACTAAAAATCAGAAGAATCTTCATTCTAGGAAGATAAAATGCTCCAACAACCCTGATTATCATCATTACTTTGATTATATCACTGGAACTGTTCACAAATATCAACCAGAAATGCTGCATGAGAATCTCTCTGCACATCATGCCTCACGGTAACATGCCTGGCACTACCCCATTTGTATATATCTTGAGATGGGGCAAGAAAGGGTTTGATTTGTGTACAGTTGGGTTAATTTTTAGATTAAGCTTTCTACTGCATCCGGGATCTCTCAAAAAAAATTGTTGTCACGGATTGCAGTTCAAAAAGGATCCCACATTTCTTTTGTTGGTCACGGTTCATAAACGGGTCCAAGCCCATTAGTGAGCCTATAAAGAAGAGGTACGCAGACCTTCTTCTTCCTCCCACCAGTCCGCGTACGTGAACTTTCTAAGGTTCATATTTTTTTCTCCATTAAATCTTCCTTGGAGGAAAATAAGACAAAGGGGTGGTCAAAGTTCATTCCAAGTAAGTAATTTCCTCTTGTTCCTCTCCAATTTCTATATCTCATGATGAATTTCAAGGGTTCAAAAAGAACTTCAAAAAGTTTGGGTTCCTCTAGCATGAATCTTCCTTTAGACCAAAATTCTATTTGAATTAGATTTGTAAATGATTCTTGTGCTAATATTTTTGAAAGGATTTCATCTATGGGTTTTATTTTAGAAAAGAAATTGGATTCTTCTAGTGGACATAAAGAGGATTTAGTTTTCTTTGAAAAACTCAATCTTGGAAACATTTTTGATGGTGTTGGTCAAGGATTTGATACTCTCACAAGAATATTCTATGCCAACATTCATAATGTTGATCTTGGTAAAATGGAATTCAAAACCATGATAAATAGAGAAAGATTTCTTGTTAATAGAGAGTTGATTTCGAAGATTACCAAAACTCCATTGGGAAATGTTCGTCTACCTAGAACAAGTGATGAACGACCATCACGTGATGATATCTCTCTTGGACTTTGCGGTAAGAAGGTGTCTTGGAATCAAGGGAAGTTTCCTAATAATGTTCTTAGTGTTGATTCGATGGCTTTTGGTAAACTTGGTATCTCTAATCTTTGTCCCTCCACAACTGAGAGAATTGGTCTATTTCCTTGAATTGGGTGTTCCGAGTCTCGATATTTGTGGATTCATTATTTCCCAAATGACGTCGATGACTTCACCCAACAAGAAGTTAGGTTACCCTTGCTTGATTAGTCAAATTTGTCGTGAACGTGGTATTGATGCAATTGGAAATTCTCTTGGGGTTCCCAAACTTGTTCGTCCCTATACTTTCAAACGCATAAGGAAGAATATGTGCAAAACACAAAGAGATGATTCCCTTGATGATAGTGACCCTACCACCTTGAGTCTTCTCCAAAAAATTCATAAGGGTGTGTGTAAGGTAAATTCAAGGGTGAAGTGCATGCAAGAACAATTGTCACTGGTTGCAACTAAGTTTTCCGAGCTCAAGGAAGAATTGAACATGATTCAAGCATCTTGGAGTGTTTCCGATAATGAAGATGATGAGTAATTTGATCTTTTTTCCTAGTAAATCTTATTTTCTTGTTTTATTTAGAAGAATAACTAGAGTTTGGAGTAACCATTATTGTGATTACACATAGCTATGTCCAACGTTTTCATCTTCATGTTTTTAGGTTTATTTGTTTAAATTATAAAATTGTTTGAAAGATGATTTTTGCAGTATAAATCTTTATGGTTTTATATATTTCAATATGTTATGGGATATGTGTCTTTCGTAAGTCGATATGCATGTATTGATAAAAGAATGAATGGACTTTTGACATCACAAAAGTTAAGCCTACTATGACATTTATTGATGGAAGATAGGTTAAAATCTTTTGTTGACAAGGATTATGTCTATCGTATGTCATTGTGCGAATAGTGATGGAAAATATAATGAATCCTTGTATATTCCGCAGTATTAATCTTCCCTGATCCATATTTTTATGTCATACTGTGAGGCTCCGTAAGTTTTCATATGTCGAGCATGATCAATTAAATTCATCACTTTTTGTGGTTAATTTGGTTGTATATTTCCGATTATATTAATTATGGGTATCCTTTTGATTAATCTAATTGAGTATTTTTGGATTCAAATTCATATTCGTATGTGATTTGTTATGTCCAAATAAATCCTTCTTTTCTTTTGAAATTAAGGTCGCTCTTGTTGTTCTTTCGGGAATGACATATTATGGGGGAGAGTTCTTAATTGAACTTGTGCTTAATTGCCAAATCTTTGTGGGGAGTGCGGCTGTGGAATATTATAGGAGTTATCTTGTATTTTTATGAACTCCTTGATGAAAGCATTTAGCTTCGGATTTATGATTGCATCTAAACAAGTTGATATGTGCTTTCTTTTGGTCATGAAATGTCTCTTTTGGAATATTCATTATGATCCCTTTTTCATACCTTTGCCAATTTTATTGACAAAAAGGAGGAGAATTAATATGTAGTTCACACTACAAATACATATGGTTTTCGGATCATTATGTAAGGGGGAGTGGTTTCCAGGTGATATGGAGTATTGACTAAGGGGGAGTGATACATATCACCATAGTATTGTTGTCGAAGTTGTGATACAATTGAACTTTGATGTTGTATAATAATATTATGACACTGTATAACAATGATTGAGAATATTTGTTTTCTCATTGTTATAACTAGGGATATTCAAAAACGGTGATGTTGAACTTACAACCTTTGGGATTATTGGAGTACTTGGAAGTGACGACGATTTCGAATATGTTGAAGATTAGGCATGTGAAATAAGAGATACAAAAGTTTATTTATTTATTTTTGTATTCCACATGTATTGATAGTTTTGTCACTAAAATTGACAAAGGGGGAGATTTTTAGAGCACTGCTCGGTCGAACTCGCATACGTTGCTATCTCAAGCATGTTTGTCAATGTTAGTGATCAAAACTATAAGTCTTGATTTCTAGTCTACTATATCTAAGTCTTGGACTAGGATAGAAAGTGTATTGAGCTCAAGAACTCCATGGCGATCATCATACAAGACGAAGAACTACTGAAGGATCTGGTGGAACTTCATCGACTAAAAGGTATGTGGAGACTTGAACTTATCTATCACTTAAAAGTCTATCTACTCTATCTCCTATCTTGAGACAAAAGTCGTTTTTCTATATAGACTTTGATTATACACATTTGCTATTTCGAGCCGAGTTAATCTCGTTTATCTATTTCTCGAAATATGTGTTGGTAAGCTTTCGCTTTGGCCAAGTTCATCTTTACCTAGTGATGAAAGTCATGTTTCAATCACTTTGAAAATGGCTTTGACGAAAAATGGTTTGTGAATAACAACTATATAACGTCCTCTAAGAATGTTTCAACGATTGAAATGAGAGTTTAGATTATACAAACAATGTTGGACATAAGCATTGTGTGGCAACACATATATGTATAAGTCCTTATTCCTTGAACCAAAGTATGGGTACTTTGTTGATCAGAAAAACGGAGGTTCTCATCCCGAGAATATCTGCTAGAGTTTGTGAACTCCTTCCGGGAACTTAAGTCCGCGTACTTGAATTGGTCATATCTAAAGACGATTATTTGTGAACTTATATTTATATTAACTAAGGAATGAAATTTGCAAACAATATATATAAATTTCATGAATCGATTCGAGTGAATCAAACCGTTTTTGCTTTGATTGTGTCTTGTATAGTTATATAAGATTCATACAATTGAAAAACTCTCTAACTAGTTCATTTGAGTCATTTGAACTAGTTATTGTGAAGAAGAATATGGTTGATATGAAAGTGCTCATATGGCTAACCATTTGGTTAACTACTATTGAACCAACAAATGTACATGTTTGGGTACGGTTACACAAACCTAAAATCGTGCATTTCATTTGTGTGGAATAAGCTAAGTTTTCGATCCAACGGTTGAAAGATATTAGCTTGAATCTAATCAGGTTTTCATCTAATGGTGAATGTTGAATGCTTTTTTACTAAGCTAACATTGATTGCAAACCCTGATTTGAAAGACCATATAAGGGAGAACTCTAGCAACTGGGAAACCTAATCCCCACACCTCATGTGTGATACTAGTTGTATAATCTAGAGTCAATTCCCCTTTAACCTTAGGTTTATTCTCGAGACCCTGTAGTTTAACGATTTGAAGACTTCATTGGGATTGTGAAGCCAAGCCGATACTACTTTCTTGTAGTTGTGTGATCTGATCTTGCTGATTCTATCGTGTTGAGTACAATCGTAACGATTGGATTGAGATTAATATCTCCGATAGGCAAGATATAAAAATAGTCACAAACATCTTCATCTCATCGTTTGTGATTCCCCAATATCTTTTTTCTCCGCGTCGATTAAGATTATTGTGAGGTGATTGATAATTGTAGGCTGTTCTTCGAGAATCTAAGTCCTGGTTATCAATTGGTTCATGTTCACCTTGATTTATCAAAAGACGGAACAAAACTTGTAGGTATTTCCTTGGGAGACAAATTTATCTATTATCGTAGACTTTTCTGTGTGATACATATTTGTTTATTAAAGTCTTCGACTTTGGGTCGTAGCAACTCTTAGTTGTGGGTGAGATCAGCTAAGGGAATCAAGTGTGTAGTATCTTGCTGGGATCAGAGACGTAAGGAGCGCAACTGTACCTTGGATCAGTGCGAGATTGTTTGGGGTTCAACTACAGTCCAGACAAAAGTTAGTTTGTAGTAGGCTAATGTCTGTATCGGCTTAATATAGTGTGTGTTCAATCTGGACTATATCCCGGGGTTTTTCTGCATTTGCGGTTTCCTCGTTAACAAAATTCTGGTGTCTGTGTTATTTCTTTTCCGCATTATATTTTGCTATATAATTGAAATATCACAGGTTGTGCGTCAAGATCAATCAATTAGAATATCCAACCTTTGGTTGTTGATTTACATTGATTGACACTTGAACGTTGGTCTTTGGGACCGTTCAAGTTATTTCACATAATAATCAGGATCACGGATTTCTATCTGTTCGATTTGCCGATTACATTGTGAAATAGAGATATTAGAACTTTTTGATATACTTTATTAAGATTGAGTCTAGTTGATTCTCTTGAAAGTATATTGGAGTTAGTCCATACAGATTGCTAATCGAAATATTGGGTGTGGTTGTTGTACCCCCGCTTTTTCACACACTATATGCTTATATCCAAAGATGGTTACATATTCTAAACTCTCTATTTCAATCATTTAAACATTCTTAGAGGATGTTATATAGAGGTTATTCACACTCAATTTTTCATCAAAGTGATTTTCAAAAGGTTGAAACAATCAACATGACTTTCATCACTTGTAAAGATGAACTTGGCCAAAGCGAAAGCTTACCAACACATATTTCGAGAAATAGATAAGCGAGATAAACTAGGCTCGAAATAACAAATATGTATAATCGAAGTCTATATAGCAAATACGACTTTTGTCTCAAGATAGGAGATAGAGTAGATAGACTTTTGAGTGATAGATAAGTTCAAGTATCCGCATACCTTTTAGTCGATGAAGTTCCACCGGTTCCTTGAGTAGTTCTTAGTCTTTGTATGATGAACTCCGTGGAGTTTAGAGATCAACTACACTTTCTATCCTAGTCTGAGACTTGGCTATAAGTAGACTAGAAATCAAGACTTATAGTTTTGGCAACTAAACTTGACAAACAAGCTTGAGATAGCAACGCTTGCGATTTCGACCGAGCAGTGCTCTAACAATCTCCCATTTTGTCAATTTTAGTAACAAAACTATCAATACATATGGAATACAAAATAAATAAACTTTGCAGCTTCTCTTCCACATGCATGATCTCCTTGGTTCTTCAACTTTACTCGAAATCTTCGTCACTTCCAAGTACTCCAATGATTTCAAATATATTCAATGCAGCATCATGGTTGTTGAAGATCCGTAGCCATAACAATGAGAAAACAAAAGCTCTCAATCATTGTTACACAGTGTCATAGTATCATTACACAACATCAAAGTTCAATTGTATCACAACTTCGACAACAATACTATGGTGATATGTATCACTCCCCCTTAGTCAATACTCCATCTCACATGGAAACCACTCCCCCTTACATAACAATCCGAAAACCATATGTATTTGTAGTTTGAACTACACATTAATTCTCCCCCTTTTTGTTAATAAAATTGGCGAAGGTACGAAAACTAATGGGATCCTAATGAAATTTCCATAGAGACATTTCATGACTAAAAGAAAGCACATATCAACTTTTTAGATGCAATCATATAGCCGAAACTAAATGCATTCATCAAGGAGTTTATAAATATACAAAATAACCTCTATAATATTCCACATCCGCACTCCTCACAAAGATTTGTCAATTAAGCACAAGTTCAATTAAGAACTCTCCCCCATTAAATGTCATTCCCGAAAGAACAACAAGAGCGACCTTATTTTCACAAGAAAAGAAGGATTTATTTGGACAACAACAAAACTCATAAAAATATGAATTTATATCGAAAATACTCAATTAAATTAACCACAAGAGAACCCATGATTAATTTAATCGTAAATTCTCAACATAAGAGAACTTACGGAGCCGCACTGTATATACATAAAATATGGATCAGGGAAGATCAATACTGCGGAATAAACAAAGATTCATTCTATCTTTCATCACTATTTGCACAATGACATACAATAGACTTAATCTTTGTAAACGAAAGTTTATTCTTTCTTCCATAAGTATTTGCATAATGACATAAAAGGATTAACTTTTGTTTGTTAAAAGTTCATAGGTTGTGGCTTAGGAAGGTTTATTTTTCATAGGTTGGGGGTTGCTATTCAAAAAGGTGTTGGTGCCCAGCTTTTCGCTCGGTTACCAACCAAACTTTGTATGATTCATGATTTATTTAATTGAATATTTCATTCGATCTTTTATCAATACTTGCATATCGACATACGACATACTTAACTTTTTACCAAGTATGGGACAATCATAGTTCACGGACGCAACACACATATCCCATAACAATTTGCAATATATAAAACCACAAAGATTAATACTGCCAAAATCATCTTCCAAACAAACTTTAGAATTTAAGCAAATAAATCTAAAAACATTGAAGATGAAAATCGTTGGACATAGCTATGTGTAATCACAATAATGGCTATTCCAAACTCTAGTTATTCTTCCTAAAAACACAAGAATAAAATTCTCATAAGAAGATTTCCTAGACAAAATCAAAACAACTCTTAAAGAACATGATTCGGAAAAAACATTAAACATAGCCAGCAACCAGATATTGAACATGGACGAGCTCATCAGTTGCTTTCTTCAGTTCGTTTTTCATAAATTCAAGATTCCTTGTTGCAATTTCATGTTGTTCACGTACGACCTCAAAATCTTGAAGAAGATTTCCAACCAGTTGCGATGACATCTGAACTGGTAGTTTGTTTTCATGATCAACTACATGATAGCAGGTTATGAAAACAGGGTTCTCGTGAAACTCGATATACTTTCCCTTCTCAACATTTTCTTCCTTGTTGCATCCATCCATTGTGCACACAGAAATCAGGTGAACCTTTTGACATTACGGAACGTATATGTACCAAAACAGAGCATGATATATATATATGTGAGTGTTTCATAGGAAACCCTACAGATACTCGTATATGTTCCGTGTGGGTCAGGTATGCATGCAGTTATGGTTACTACCTTGGTACGAGACCAAAAGAATAATGGAGCTAAAATTAGAAGAAGTATTGAAAGACTCAAGAATCATTCTAAACACAGGATGACATCCTTAGTTTAAAGGAACATAAGAGAATTGTTGAAAATAAACAAGGAATTATTCTCAAGAGAAAACGATCAAAAACATTACATCATCTAAAGTACTGGAGCAAGGCTCAACAGTTTAATGATCATCATTTCATAAAAAAAATAAAATGAAATACAACAACAACTACTTTCTCAAGACACAAGGCTTCTTGAGAATTATAAGCATCCTTCCATATTACAGGAAGGATGCTACATTGAGTAGTCATGTTGTATTTTCATGAGATTTTTGCTCATCAAGAATATTGACTTCTTCTCCATCTTGAAGATTTTCAGAAAAATCACTAAGATTAGTTGAAAGAGATTTAACCAGAGGGGAACAAGGAATACCCGAACCTGCTGCTTTCCTTGCTTTTTTGATGCTCCGTTTGAGTCTGTTTATGCTGATCTTGAGCTCCGAGACTCGATTATTGATATAAATGAAATCTGGAGTAGCACCCCGGGTTCACTGTCTTCTTTAGAAGGAGATAAGGAATTTGGATTTTCTTTCTTTCTCCTATGCCTTTTTCTCTTCTCAGAGTAATTTAAAGAGTCAGTTGTCCACCTGACATTCTTCCTTCTACAATTGTAAGCATTTTTTTGTCTCAAAATCATAATCTAGAAATGACTCATCACAACATTTCTCTTGATTGCGGACACTGCCTTTTATTCCAGAAATATGAGAGACAGGTTTAATTACTTCTTTAGACATCCATGCAAGAATGATGTGAAGTTTCTCATTCCTCAGTCGAAAACGACATCTACGTTCAAGATGTCCTTTATTTCCGCAATAATAGCAGTTAAAGGATTTGTTCTTGACTGTTCTCATGCGAGTTAAATTTGAAGAAGTACAATCCTTGTTTCCAAAACTGTCGGCTGCTGGTAAGGTTTTTTTACATGAAGAGTTGTTATTATCTTGAAAAAAATTGATCTTATCAGTACTTGGAGCGTCTATTCCCTTATAGCCCAGATCACGTGTATCACGATGTTCTTTTGTTTGAGGGTAAAAATTGATTCTGCTGTTTTTGGAAAATTTGGGTGTGTTGATGAGAAACGAATTCAAACCCTAAACAAATGCACTGCACGGGAGTACTTTTAGATTCGAGAGATCAATCTGTAAGACTCTGGCCTAAACCAAGAAATGGTCGTTCCAGATTCAATTCTGTCACAAGGTGAAGGAGAAGGGTTGATCTTAGGGAGGGAAGCAAAGAAGGTGTTCGAGATCAGAATGTTGAATTATGAAGGTGTGGCTGTTTTATGACTTGTATCAGAAAATGGTTTCTGGCTACTTGTGTTGATAACACTTGTGTTTTGAAATAGGTTGAAAACCTATTTATATAAGTCATTGAGCGCACCCTGATCTCATAGGAAGTGGAGGAAGTTAAGTAATGGAGAAGTGGAGTTGTGAGGAAGGTGGTAATCATCGTGTTTCCATTATGAGGGAAGACTCATCACGTTTTCACCCACTACTCTCATTACTATTAACCGTTTGTCTTTCCTGACACTTTCTCATAATGGGCGCGTTGCACGCCGCACGCTGTAGACCGCCAGACCAATACCCAGTAAGCATACCCCATTTTGTGACATGTTTGATATCTCGAGTGAACCGGTCAAGTCGTGAGACTCGCCGCTAAAATCAGCACATATTGCTTTTAGGTTAAATAATATGTTATTTGTGAAATCAATATTCGCATAACATCGCTTATAATCGATGTATATAAAGCATCGCTTTCAAACAAGCAGCTGAAAAATAATCGATGTGCAGGAAGCATCGTTGCTTTAGAGCTCGATTGAATCAGTCGCGATTTGAGCGTCTTAAAAAAGTAGCACGACCGGCCACTTTTGGATGATCGTTTGAGGACCCTATGGGCGCGCTACCACTTGGTCGATCTCTCCCTGTGGAGGAGGGGTGGCCGTTGATCACAATGCTTCCCTATTGGTTTTCTGAAAATAAATCTACACCATCCAACTAAGCTAGCGAAGATGGATGGACGAGATGATTTGCGGCAGTTACCTATTGCCGTAAGGTAATTTAGGGTTTAGGGGCCGTGCAGCCAACCCTCTTTTCAGCGAGCGATTCAAGGCATCGAGCGCTAGTTTGAGCAGGCCGGTCGGTCATGTGTAAAGGTGGGTCGATGGTGATCAGTTGACATCTTCGGGGCCGCCTGAAATTGAATCTAAACCTCTAAACTAGGCCGGCAAGATGGATGGTTGTGATCGATTTGCGACAGTAGTGTGTTGCCGCAAACACAATTTTAGGGTTTTCAAACAGCGCGTTCACCCTACTTTGGGCAAGTGATTTGATGTGCTCTGGTCTTGATATGAGAAAGTTGATCGACCGAGGGTGGAGTTGGGTCGACAGTGAACACGTTAGCATTTCTTTAATCATTTGAAGGAGGATCTGAGCCGTCCAACCAGGCTAGCTAAGTTGGACGGTCATGATGTTTCTGAGACCGTTTTGGCAGGTCTTAACTCGTATGATCTCTCTCTTTCAACAACGCGATCACCCATGTTAGGGTTAGCATTCGATGGCGTTGAAAGTGTGCTAGATGGAATCCGATCGGCCGGGACGTTAGTGGGCCCGCCAGTGGTTATCGTGATGGTTTCCTAGTTCCGCTAGGAGTAGGTTAGGTCTATTGAATTGCGCGGCTAAATCGGGTGGTCGTAATCGTTTCTTAAGACTGATACGAACAGTCTAGATTTTCCTTAAGAAATTAGAACGCGTTCGATCACGCTAAATTTTAATTAAAAAGCGTGTGAACATGCTGATCTCTTTGTCAGAGGGTGATGTAGCCCATGTGAGTGTTTTTCATGCGGGTCTCAATACTGACAATTCGAGAGATTTACGCTCCTCCACTGCGAGTGAACATTAATCGTCATGTCATGCCAATACTGAGAGTTCAGCTGAGAACATAGCATAGGAAAACACTAGGCAGGTCAATGCATTAGTGAATAATGTAATAGGTTAAAGTTTACAGAATATGATGGGTTATTGCTTCACACACCATTCTGAATAAACTTCATAAATATGTTGAATTGCTCAATACATATGTAGTAAAAAGGCTCGGGCACTCGTCATTTTTAAATGGCTCAATCCTCTTTGCAGAATGATAGCGCATTAAATACAGGGTTTTACAATTTTGACCCTGAACTAAAAACCACCATCAACATTAAGTCCCCTTCTTAGCACGTAACGGTGACATTGTTGCGAGGTAAGCAATGGATGGTGACATACAAGATAGGATGGATACAAAAGGGAAGAGTCTTACCGGAAAAGTCGAACATCGGCAGCGTGCGGGGCGGCATTGGCGCGGCCGTGGGGCGTCGGTGCTTTGGGCCCAGCTGCCTCCCTTCGTGTTCCAATCAGAAGAGGAAACCTTCTTCAATTAGAACTCCGCCAAACGAGCTTGTATAAAAGGGGGTCGACCTTTTTTTTTATGTTCGTTTTCTCCAACTTCGTCCGTTGCAGCTAACGTCTTCTCGTCGTAGCCGATAGAAGTTCCGGCGCCTAGTGTCCGTCAGCAGCAAGGTAAGTGCTTCTTCCTCTTCTTCCCGTTTTTTTTTTTTTTTTTTTTGCACCTCAATTTTTTTTTTTTAATCATCATCAACAACAAGGAGTTTACAATTATTGGATAGAAGCCTGGCAACAAGCTGTGCTCCAATCCCTTTATTGAGAACCACACCTATCCTATGAAAGAGAAAATCCCCGATAAAGACATTCTCATCATGACTAGACATATAGTTTCGCAACCTATTCAGGAACTCCTCGGTATCACTCCCCAACCCACCTAAGGTTGTGAAGGAAAGAACTCCAAACCCCAGCTTCTGACCCTTGCATTTCTCCAAATACTTGGCCCTCTTCTTCACCACCGCATTATCCATAGCCCGACCAAGATCAAAATTACGTTCCCAAGCGCCAGTCAAGGGGGAAACCACCGTGACATCCAAGCACATATCATGGCCATTATCCAAACCATACACAAGGATATCCGCTGGGAGTAAAGCCGACCCATCATCCGAAAGGAGTCCCAAATCTACTTCCTTTCTGGCAGGAAGACTCGCACGATAACAAATGTCCGCAAAGGTGTCACGCATTAGGTCATGCCTGTATTTGATCCCGACCCCGTTCTTGCAATGCAATGCATGATCCCCAAAGATATCCATCCCAGCACCACAAATAGAGCACAAGTCTTCATTTTCAAAGAGGGGAATTCCAAGCCTATACTGAAGAACATCACGAAACTGCCTAGCACCAATTGTCTGATTAAGCCCGTCAATAGGCATCGCCAACAAGAAGTCTTACGCATGATTGACTCTATTACTCTTCCAGATGGCCGAATCACGCTTCGACATGTTGAACTGCATATGTATGTTCTTCTTCACCGCATCAAAGTATTTGACTGCCAAAGATCTCATAGAGTGGGGGGAAGTATCCTCAATGCGTAAAAAAGAATCACCAACACCACATACCTGTTTGAAGCGTGTCAAAGCGTTCTCAAAACTGGAGCTCAGACCCGAAACCCCAGAGTGCCTCAGAATGGTCCCCTGCTGGGATATTGTCTGAAAACAAGAAGCAACATAACAATATTGCTTCGTGTCCTACATAGTATACACACCCAAACCACCATCCTTAATGGGAAGCGTAACTAGTCTCTGCTGCAGTAAACCAAAACCTGGCCCGTCTCCCGTAACCAAGTGCCCAAGAAACTGTCTAAGATGGTCATCAAAAACCAATTGTGCCTCATCCAAAAACTCAGGTTTAGTAGTACGCATGGCGAAATATAACCTAGAGACACCAGAAAAGTTTCTTAGCAAAAGCAACTCTCCTTGTGGGTTCTTCATCTTCATCACCGCATCCATCAATGCAATGGTCTTCTGCACCCTCTTGACAACCATGTTTCTGCAAAACTGGGGATCTCGGCTAACTGGCCCACCCAATAACTTAACACCATCGGTAGGAAGATGTAAGTTAGGCGGGAAAACACCATCAACTAACCCTCTACTATCAGCCGAAGGCCAGAAAAGCTCCGACTTAGAAACATTGATATGCAACCCCAAGTGAACACCTTCCTGCTGGATAATGTCCAAAGCCTTAGCTACCATCAAAGTATCTCCGATACTGGTACCATCATCCAAATACCAAGCCTGAAGATCCAAGGTGCATCTCTCGGCGATCATATGAATGAGGGGGTGTAGCGTCAAAGCAAATAACATGGGGCCAAGAGGATCCCCTTGTTGAACTCCCTGAGCAGAGGAGAGAGTTTTGTCCATATAATATAGCCTAGCAGGAGACGCATAACAAAACTCCAACCACCTCGAGATCGAGGACAATGCTTTCTAACCTCTCTAATCATAGCAGACCTGCTTACCAGGTTGAAGGTGTTAGAGAAGTCCACCAAAAGCATAGACATAAAAGTAGAGTCACCCTTGACTTCCAAGAGCCGGTTAACTGCATGAAGAATGGACTCGCCACCACAGGGATATCTTAACGAGCAAACCCTATCCTTAGGTGTATCTTTCATGAACTTGGCAACTTATTCCCATATGAAGGACATCTCTCCGTTATCAATATTGTAGTGATCTTTAAAAGTAACATCAATGACAATATTACTAGATTTATGAGCAAAGAATCATATATGAAAGCCGTCGTTTGCTCTTCTCTCTCTTTTTTTTTTGTAAAATACCTAGCCTTAGTTTTCAACCGTGGGTGTAATACCCACGGTGAAATTTAAGTTCCATGGGTGTAAGTCCCCATTCAAACAAACGTGGGCGCCAACTCGGCTGTGGGCATGCATCCACGGTTGAGACTTGCACGACCTCCATTGTCTATGCTAGTTCATTGTCCACATAATTACCCATCGTTGAGTTTCGGCTATTACTGATTGCATCTAATTCGATAAGAAATTGTGTGCATGATTCCTCTTATAGCATGAAGTAGTGACTTTTTTCCGTTTTGCTTCATTGTAGTTACTCGAAAGTGAACGTAAGGAATTCTCGTTAAGATATCACCTGGAAATACTTCTGCCGCTAAGTTGGGATGTGTTAAAAACTCCAAAGACATGCCAAATATTGATGACGAGCTTTTTGTCGTGCCCTATCCGAACATTAAAACTCACCTTGGTCACAAGATAACCCTCCTCACAGGTTCAGAGAATGAAGATGATGCTCCATCAGTTTCTCCAGTGCATGTGATGAGGTTCTGTCTTTTAAGGAAAGAATATCGAGCTTCTCCTATTGATTTCAAAATTTGCCATAATCCGCTGCGCTCTTATGAAGGATGGATGAGGCATATGTTGGGTAGTGAGCGTATCATAAATAACCTGACTAAAGCGCAAGTTGTTGAAGTTGTCATGGCATCCACAACACTTCATATTAGGAAAGATACAACCGGTTTGATCACTTTTATTTCTCGATGTGTCCTTCCACGCACACTGCTATATGTAGATGGTGAAAGAGCGGGGGTACAACAACCACACCCAATATTTCGATTAGCAATCTGTATGGACTAACTCCAATATACATTCAAGAGAATCAACTACTCAATCTTAATAAAGTATATCAAAAGGTTATATCTCTCTTTCTCGATTCAATTCTTACTCAAGAAAATAGAAATCTGCGAGTCTAATTGAATTCAACATAAATCACTTGAACGGTACCAAATACCAATGTTCAAGTATCAATCAACAACCAAAGGTCGGATTTCCAATTGATTGATTCAAACGCACAACCTGTAATATTTTCAATTATATAACAAAATATAATGCGGAAAAGAAATAACACAGACACCAGAATTTTGTTAACGAGGAAACCGCAAATGTAGAAAAACCCCGGGACCTAGCCCAGATTGAACACACACTGTATTAAGCCGCTACAGACACTAGCCTATTACAAACTATCTTCGGTCTGGACTGTAGTTGAACCCCAATTAATCTCACACTGACCCAAGATGCAGTTGCGCTTCTTGCGTCTCTGATCCTAGCAGGATACTACGCACTTGATTCCCTTAGCTGATCTCACAAACAACTAAGAATTGCTACGACCCAAAGTCGAAGACTTTAATAAACAAATCTGTATCACACAGAAAAGTCTACGATAATAGATAAATCTATCTCCCACATAAATACCTACAAGTTTTGTTCCGTCTTTTGATAAATCAAGGTGAACAGGAACCAATTGATAACCCGGACTTATATTCCCGAAGAACAACCTAGAATTATCAATCACCTCACAATAATCTTAATCGACGCGGCGAAAGAAGATATTATGGAATCACAAACGATGAGACGAAGATGTTTGTGACTACTTTTATATCTTGCCTATCGAAGATATATATCTCAAGCCAATCATTACGATTGTACTCAACACGATAGAATCAGTAAGATCAGATCACATGATAGACACATTTTTGTGTCTGATATAATCTCAATTGTATATATTGTTAGTGCTCGATTTTGTATTTATTATGGCTTTTTGTGTCTTTGTAGGTGTTTTTGGAGAAATAAGCTTTTGCGGGAAAATTGGCTCGAAAAGTGGTATTTGCGCTCGTGGGAGAAAATTACTATTCGGACTCTCAGTTTGGATAAGGGGCACTTCAATTACTAAGGGGCATCTCACTGCTATATACACTCCAATAGCTAAATGCACCCCAGTCTGGATAGGGGGAGGTCATCTTCTCTTTTGTTTGAGAATAGTTTTTGGCCGGAAGTTCATTCTCAGCACTGATGTTTTTCTGGAATTATTTTGGACAATATATTACGGGATTTCTGTTGGATATGTACTGGAAGAGTCGTATACATCAAAATAGGGTTGGCAAGAGAGTTCGTTATGGAAAGAGAATTTATCTCTGCGTATATCACGAAACATGGAAAATGTTGTTGAAAGTCCGAGACTTTCGGGCGAGAATTCGAATAAGATTTTTGTGGGTTCGTTCACGGATTTGGGTTTCTCTAGGCCTGTTGAACCATAACAGGGGAGGAAATTGGGCCGGATAATGGTCTCTCGACGGAGTTTTACTCGGGTTTTGTTGGAGATCTTGAAGAAGATAGAGGGAGATTTCATTATATAGAACCGAGAATATTCCGATGTTGGTTTTGTTATTTATGGAAGATATGTGGGACCTTAGGGAAGATAATATGTACTGCGATTTGTTTCTATACATTCTGGAGATTTTTGACAACTAAGAAGCCACGCAGAGAGATTGCAGGAGATTTCCTCGCAACTTGTCGTGGGAGAAAAACAAGGATTTACTCACAAGATATTCGATCATGTTGTGCATAAATAGAGTTGGCTGAGGTTCAGAAGGGAGTCGAGAGTTGGGGGGAGCCAACAGAAGGCTACAGAGATCAGCAGGAGAAGTTGCAGAGAAAGAGTTTTTGCTGGTATAGAAGAAGAAGATGCAGAGCATAAGACACACAGAAAAAGTCGCAGAGAAATATCGTTGTTCAACAGCAGTACAAACATATCGTTTATAAACAGCAGTTACATTAGGTTTTTAGCCAATATCTTCTTTGTAACAGCGACATCTGTAACATCATTACAGCGTTGCAAATCTCTGTGTTATACAATTTCTCCAATAAAACACCTTTTTGAGCTATGGATTATTATTCTAAGCATGTTTTTGATATGAGGAGCTAAACCCCAACACTGGGATGATGGAGAAAGCCATATTTCATACATGTGGTAATTATATTTAATTCTTTTTATGATTTTCTTAATTAGTTGTGAAGTCGTATGATGATGTATGCTTGGTCTAAGTGCTTTTGATGCATCATGCTAGTGATTTACAGTTAATCTTTTTAAAATTTACCCTGGCAAAGAATTAGAGTCAATAAACAAGAGCTATAATTGTCAAAGAATTGATTTTTGAACCACATGGTATGAGGTTTGGTGGAATCTTGAGTCTCAGTAATCTCTCGACATTGTGACAAACCTTGTGTATATATTTTCTTTATTTTTATTGTTTTCTATTATTAAGTCTGAAATTGAGTCTACACAAGTCCGAGTTGAACGAACTTTATTTACCACTTTAAAAACTACGTCATCACACAACTACAAGAAAGTAGTATCGGTCTGGCTTCACAATCCCAATGAAGTCTTCAAGTCGTTAACCTGGTTTACAAGAAGAAACCTAAGGTTAAAAGATAATCGACGCTAGCTAATACAACTAGTATCACACAGGGGGTGTGGGGATTAGGTTTCCCAGTTGCTAGAGTTCTCCCTTATATAGTCTTTCAAATCAGGGTTTGCAATCAATGTTGGCTTAGTAACAAAGTATTCAATATTCACCTTTAGATGAAAACCTGATTAGATTCAAGTTAATATCTTTCAACCGTTAGATCGAAAACCTAGATTGTTACATACAAATGAAATGCACGATTTTAGGTTTGTGTAACCGTACCCAAACATGTACATTTGTTGGTTTAACAGCAGTTAACCAAATGGTTAGCCATATGAGCACTTTCATATCAACCATATTCTTCTTCACCATAACTATTTCAAATGACTCAAATGAACTAGTTAGAGAGTTGTTCAATTATATAAATCTTATATAAATATAAAAGACACAATCGAAGCAAAAATGATTTGATTCACTCGAATCGATTCATGAACTTTATAGCCACGGTTTGCAATTGCATTCCATAGATAATATAAATATAAGTTCATAAAAAATCGTCTTTAGATATAACCAACTCAAGTTCGCGGACTTAATTTACCGGAAGGAGTTCACAAACTCCAGTAGATATTTTCGGGATGAGAACCTCCGCCAGTTCGCAGACTGAATACACAACTCTTATTCCGGTTTTCCTGATCAATAAAGTACGCATACTTTAGTTCAAAGAATAAGGACTTACACATATATGTGTTGCCACACAATGCTTATATCCAACATTGGTTATATAATCTAAACTCTCATTTCAATCATGGAAACATTCTTAGAGGACGTTATATAGTTGTTATTCACAAACCATTTTTTGTCAAATCCATTTTCAAAGTGATTGAAACATAACATGACTTTCGTCACTAGGTAAAGATGAACTTGGCCAAACCGAAATCTCACCAACACATATTTCGAGAAATAGATAGGCGAGATAAACTCGTCTCAAAATAGCAAATGTGTATAATCAAAGTCTATATAGCAAAACGACTTTTTTCTCAAGATAGGAGATAGAGTAGATATACTTTTGAGTGATAGAGAAGTTCAAGTCTCCACATACCTTTTAGTCGATGAAGTTCCACCAGTTCTTTGAGTAGTTCTTCGTCTTGCATGATGATCGCCATGGAGTTCATGAGCTCAACTACACTTTCTATCTTAATTCGAGACTTAGCTATAGTAGTCTAGAAATCAAGACTTATAGTTTTGATCACTAACATTGACAAACATGCTTGAGATAGCAACGCATGCCAGTTCGACCGAGCAGTGCTCTAACAATCTCCCCTTTGTCAATTTTAGTGACAAAACTATCAATTACATATGGAATACAAAAATAAATAAATAAACTTTTGTAGCTCCTATTCCACATGCATAATCTTCAATATTACTCGAAATCTTCGTCACTTCCAAGTACTCCAATGATCCCAAAGGTTGTAAGTTCATCATCATCGTTGTTGATGTTAGAGCATTGCTCGGTCGAACTCGCATGCGTTGCTATCTCAAGCATGTTTGTCAATATTAGTGATGAAAATTATAAGTCTTGATTTCTACTCTATTATAGCTAAGTCTCGGACTAGGATAGAAAATGTAGTTGAGATCAAGGACATCATGGTGATTCATCATACAAGTAGAAGAACTACTCAATGAACTGGTGAAACTTCTCGACAAAAAGGTATGTGGAGACTTGAACTTATCTGTCACTCAAAAGTCTATCTACTCTATATCCTACTCTTTGAGACAAGAAGTCGTATGCTATATATTTAGACTTGGATTATACACATTTGGTATTTCGAGTCAAGTATGCCTCGCCTATCTATATCTTGAAATATGTGTTGGTAAGCTTTTCGCTTCGATCAAGTTTATCTTTACCATGTGAAGAAAGTCATGATACGTTTCAATCATCTTGAAAATTGCTTTGATGAGAAATGGTGTAACAACTATATAACGTCCTCTAAGAATATTTCAATGATTGAAATGAGAGTTTAGATTACATAACCAATGGTGGACATAAGAATTATTGTGGAAACACATTTATGTATAAATCCTATTCCTTGAACCAAAGTTTGTGAACTTTGTTGATCAAGAGAACCGGAAGAATGGCGTGAGCCAAGTCCGCAAACTGCCAAAGTTCTCAAACCCGAGAATTTCTGCTGGAGTTGAAAAACTACTTGCGTGAAGCTAAGTCCGTGAACTCAGTCCGAGAACCGACGAAGTTCTCAAACCCGGGAATTTCTGTTGGAGTTTGTAAACTCTGCCCAGTAACATAAGTCCGCGAACCTAGTCTACGAACTTGAGAAGGTTATATATCTGAAGATGATTTCTCATATGGCTAACTTTTAGTTAACTATTGTTGAAGAAGAACTTGGTTGATATGAAATGCTCATATGGATAACTTTTAGTTAACTATTGTTGAACCAACAAGTGCATATGTTTGGGTACGGTTAACAAACCTAGAAGCGTGCATTGTCAAGTGTGTATAACAAGCTAAGTTTTCGATCTAACGGTTGAGAAAATTAGCTTGAATCTAAATCAGGTTTTCATCTAACGGTGGATATTGATTGCTTTGTTACCAAGGTAACCTAATTACAAACCCTGATTTGAAAGACTATATAAAGGAGACATCTAGTATTGTGCAAAACTAATCTCCACACCTTACGTGTGATACTAGTTTGCGTGCTAGAGTCGGTTATCCTTTAACCTTTGGTTTTCTTCTTCTAAAACCAGGTTAACGACTTAAAGACTTCATTGGGATTGTGAAGCCAGTCGATATTACTTTTATCGTAGTTGTGTGATCTGATCTTGCATCTTCTATCGTACGAGTACAATCAGATTGATTGGCTTGAGATTGATATCTCAGATAGGCAAGATATAAAAAGTAATCACAAACATTTTTGTCTCATTATTTGTGATTCCGCAATATCTTGTTTCGCTACCATACGATTAAGATTGTTCTGAGGTGATTGATAACTCTATGCTATTCTTCGGGAATATAAGATCGGATTATCAATTGGTTCATGTTCACCTTGATTATTATCAAAAGACGGAACAAAACCTTTAGGGTTTATCTGTGGGAGACAGATTGATCCTTTGATAGACTTGTCTGTGGGAGACAGATTTGTTTATTGTCAAAGCCTGCAATTTTGGGTCGTAGTAACTCTTAGTTGTGGGTGAGATCAGCTAAATGAATCAAGTGCGCAGTATCCTGCTGGGATCAGAGGCGTAGGGAATACAACTTTACCTTGGATCAGTGGGAGACTGATTGGGGTTCAACTATAGTCCAGTCCAAAGTTAGATTGGAGTAGGCTAGTGTCTGTACCGGCTTAATACAGTGTGTGTTCAATCTGGACTAGGTCCCAGGGTTTTTCTGCATTTGCGGTTTCCTCGTTAACAAAATTTCTGGTGCCTGTGTTATTTCTACTTCCGCATTATATTGTTTTATCTTGATAATTGAAATAATACAGGTTGTGCGTTAGATTATCAATTAGAGTAATCCAACCTTTGGTTGTTGATTGATCCTTGGATATTGGTCTTTGGTACCATCCAAGTTATTCCTTGTATTTGATTAAAGACTCACTGATTTCTATTAGTTTGAGTAAATCAAAACAAGAGAGATATTAACTCCTTGAGATACTTTTACCTAGATTGAGTCTGAATGTCTAGTTGATTCTCTAGAAAGTATTTCGGAGTTAGTCCATACAGATTGCTAAGCGAAATATTGGGTGGTGTTGTTAGACCCCCGCTTTTTCAATTGGTATCAGAGCAGGCAAACACGTTCAAGACCTTACAAGTATGTGTTTGTAGCGATCTGACTCTATGGAAAGTTGTGTTATCTCAGTAAACGTACCACCAGTCTTCGATAGCTCAAACTATATATGGTGGAAAATTTCTATGCGTACTTTTCTTTAATCGCGTGATTTCCAATCATGGGTTTATATTGTTAATGCCTATGAGGTTCCCGTCGTTATAGTTGAAAATGCTACCATGCCTAAAAACATCGGTACGTATACTGCTGCTGAGTCACTTGCTGCAAAGAAAAACTCCGACGGTTTGAATGCCATCATGCATGCCATCACCCCAGATCTTTGACACCATGTGGCTTCATGCTTCACGTCTAAAGATGCTTGGGATACTTTAGAAACTGTATTTGAAGGTAACACCAGCGAAAAGGAAGCTAGGCTTCAAAACCTTAACTCCGAACGGGAAAACCTTCATATGGCATAAGAAGATTCATTTGGTGAATTTTATCACAAAATGTCTGAAATTGTTAATGCATCCTGTGCATTGGGTAGGACTATTCCTGAAAGGGAAATTGTGATGAAGATTCTCAGATCGCTGCCATCTAAATATGAATCTAAAAAACATGCCATCGTTGAGGGAAATAACCTTGATATTCTTTCGCGAAATACGCTTGTCGGGAAGCTTAAAATTTTCGATCGCGAACTTAAATCAAGAGATAAACATCACTTGTATAGCAGTCATGTTACTACTCCTGATGGAAAATCTCACCGTCCTAAATTGATTGATAAGAAAAATGAGAATTGCTTTATTTCTACGTTGTCTCGGTTTATACAACAGCTTAAGAAAATTCTTAGACGAAGTAAAAGAAAGTCTCAAAAAGAGGTTCAATCAATCAAAAAGGGGGACAAGAGAGTTCAGAAAAACTTTACTAGCGAAACTGGTCTCGTGTGCTGTAAAAGTGTGCATACTTCCAATGGTCCAGATACTAAGGTGAATAAGATAACTAAAGCATGGATGAAACCTGTGATTTCTCTTAATCTCTTTGCTGAAAATCACAATCGTGATTCTTATACGACATGTCGAATGACTCCGACTGTGTCATCAAATGCCACCTGATTATGTATCAGTCTCCAGTCATCTTGATAACAATGGTGATACAGAAAAACACATATGCTACCAAAACTCTCGGTTCCCTTGTGTAAAAAACAGGATCATCTTTGCAAGAATGATCAAAAGCAGTCCTGCTCTTCCAAACGCTGTATACAGAAGAAAAATAAGAAATCTCCCATGAAATCCTTTTTTCCTCAAAAAGTAATTTCTAGAACGATGCAGGATTTGGGCACATCAACAATCAAGTTCTTCAAAACTGTGATTAAAAGGGAAAATAATGATGTGCATAACTCTTCTTTCCTAAAGAATAAGCAAAAACTTGGATTAACAAATAATTCCCCCTTCACGAGATACATCCCAGTCCTACATTAGATTGGAATGATTATGATCTGTAATCTTGTTGTTCATAATTCTTTCGTCTATCCCTCTTAGGTAAGAATCATGATTTTCGAGAGGGTTGTGTTGGAATATATCTCTTAAATCTCTAGGAGTATTCGGTTTTTGTTTATTCTCCTCTTGTACCGTTTTTGTTCATGTACGGTTTCTGGCTCTTTAAAAGACTTTTTCTGGAGATAACCGAATTCTGTTAGGGTTTGGTAAAAGGTCTTTTTTGGATCTTCATCTTCATTCCTTTAAAAATGAAGTTTCTCCTCTTCTGCATGATCATTTCATTTAACTTCTCTATTATGTCCTCCTCTAGTCTTTCAAGCAAAGAAAGTGATGTATGTACTATTCTGTTTCCCTCTAAGAAGATTCGTTTTGATTCTTCTGCTAATGATATGTGTTATGAAAAGCGTATCTCATCCTCTGATGAGAATCCTTTAGTCTCACAATTTGATAAGCTTTCTTTAACCATGAATATTGTCTTGGATCAAGTACATGCGCTGAAAAGTGAACTCAAAGCTTCCTCCAAGAGGCTTGAAGAAAAGATGGATAATCTTGAATCTAGGATAGATCTAATCGAAGATGAGCTTGATGAATATAGGGAATATGAGAAGAATTCTCTAAGTAAGTGAAATGTGTCATTGATGTTTATTTTTGTTGCCTAGTATAACTTCTTTTTGGTTTAGTTAGAAGAATAACTAGTGATTGGGATAGCAATGATTGTGACTACACATAACTATTATTTTTTCATCTTCTTGTTCTTTTTTAGGTTTATTGGTAAATTCTAAAAATATTTGGAGGATGATGTTTTGCAGTATTTAATCTTTATGATTTGTTATATTGAAATTTGTTATGGGATATTGGTGTTTATGTCCGTGAACTATGTTGGTCCCATACTTTGTCAAAAGTAAAGTCGTTCGTGTTCGATATTCACGTACTGGTAAAAGAATGAATGGACTTTTGACAAATACAAAAGTTAAGCCTATATTGTCAAATATTTGATGGAAGATAGGTTAAAATCTTTTGTTTTCAAGGATTATGTCTATTAATTATCGTTATGCAAATAGTGATTGAAGATATAATGAATCCTTTTGTATTCCGCAGTATTGATCATCCCTGATCCATATTTTATGTATTATTGTGCGGCTCCGTAATGTATCTTATGTTGAGCACTGTACAACCAAGTTGATTTTTTATCTTAGTTGGTGTTCCGTGAGATATGTTATGTCGAGCATATTAAACTAAATTAATCATCTTGTTTGGTTATTTAGTTATTGCTCCGTAAGTATTCTTATGTCGAGCAAAACAAAATGCAATTAAATTGATTACTTTTGTAATTAGTTTTGTTGTGTATTCCAATTAGATTAATTATGGGTTCTCTTGTAATTAATCTAGTTGAGTATTTTCGTGTCTCCATAAGTTCTCTTATGTTAGTATAATCAATTGAATTGATCACTTTTTGTGTTTAATTTGATTGCGTATTCCGATTAAATTAATCATGGGTATACTTGTGATTAATTTGATTGAGTTTTTGGATATAGGAAATCATTCTTATGGTTTTTGGTGTCCAATAAAAATCCTTCTTTTTTTTCGAAATTAAGGTCGCTCTTGTTGTTCTTTCGGGAATGACATTAAATGGGGGAGAGTTTTTTTAACTTGTGCTTAATGGTCATATCTTGAGGGGTGTGCGGCTGTGGAATTTTAGAGGAGTTATCTTATATCTTTAAACTCCTTGATGAATGCATTTAGCTTCGGCTTTATGATTGCATATAAATTAGTTGGTATGTATTTTTTCCTTTTGTCATGAAATGTCTCTTTCGGAAATTTCATTATGATCCCGTTCTTGTACCTTTGCCAATTTTATTGACAAAAAGGGGGAGAATTTATATGTAGTTCATACTACAAATACATATGGTTTTCGGATCACTGTGTAAGGGGGAGTGGTTTCCATGTGAGATGGAGTATTGACTAAGGGGGAGTGATACATATCACCATAGTATTATTGTTGAAGTTGTGATACAATTGAACTTTGACATTATGTAATAATACTATGACACTGTATAACAATGATCGAGACCGATGTTTTCTCATTGTTATAGCTACGGATATTCAACAACGGTGATGCTAAACTTACAACCTTTGGGATCATTGGAGTACTTGGAAGTGATGAAGATTTCTAGGAATGTTGAAGATTAGACATGTGGAATAGGAGCTACTAAAGTTTATTTATCTTTTTTGTATTCCATATGTATTTATATGTTTGTCACTAAAATTGACAAAGGGGGAGATTGTTAGAGCATTTCTCGGTCGAACTCGCATGCGTTGCTATCTCAAGCATGTTTGTCAATGTTAGTGATCAAAACTATAAGTCTTGATTTCTAGTCTATTATAGCTAAGTCTCGGACTATGATAGAAAGTGTAGTTGAGCTCAAGGACTTCATGGCGATTCATCATACAAGTAGAAGAACTACTCGAGGGACCGGTGGAACTTCTCGACAAAAAGGTATGTGAAGACCTGAACTTATCTGTCACTCAAAAGTCTATCTACTCTATCTCATACTCTTTGAGACAAGAAGTCGTATGCTATATATATAGTCTTGGGTTATACACATTTGGTATTTAGAGCCGAGTATACCTCGCCTATCTATATCTCGAAATACGTGTTGGTAAGATTTTCGCTTCGATCAAGTTTATCTTTACCTGTTTGAGGGTGAAAACGATTTCTGTTGATTTTGGTAATTTCAGGTGTGTGGGTGAAAAACGAGTTTAAACCCTAAACAATGTACTGCAAGGGAGTACTTTAGATTCGAGAGATCAATCTGTACAAATCCGGCCTAAACCAAGAAATGGGCGTTCCAGACTTGCTTCGGTCACAAAGTGAAGGAGAAGGGTTGGTTTTGGGGAGGGAAGCGAAGAGAGTGTTGAGACCAGAATAGTTGATTATGGAAGAGTAGTTGTTTCACGACTTGTATCAGAAAGTGGTAAGCTAACAGATAGAAAGCTAGCAAATATTTTCTGAGTATTGTATCCTCCTGACCTGAACTTGTTGTTCGGTGGAAATAGGTAAGACCTATTTATACAAGTAGAAGTGAAACGTACTCTGGTCTCATTAAGAAATGGAAAACGGATGAGTAAATGGGAGGAGGTGGTAACCGGTAACGCCTGGAATTGATGTTCCATAAAAGAAAATATTTCATCATTACCCCCTGTATTTACTAACCGCCTCATCCTTATGACACTGTCTTATAACGGGCGTAGTGTACGCCGCACGCTATAAACCGCCAAACCAATACCCCATGAGCATCCCCCAGTTTGTGACATGTGTTGATGTCTCGAGTGTTTTCGTGGAAAACATGTAGCATGTTGTTGTTGTCTGGCAAGTTATGCTTGGGAGACTTGCCGGCTAGGTGGTGACCTTCGACGGTCGAGATTTTGCATCTTAAGAGGAAAGCTAGCCATTGATTATTGCAACCCTTTATTTGGTATCCAGTGGCATGAAAGCATGCTCGGTATGGCTTTAATATGGCCTGGTTTAGGCGCGGCCAAAAGTTAGGGTTTTGGCTTTGTTTAGGCGCGACCAAACTAGGGCCAAAACTTTCCATGTGTTAGCTGGTAACCTTGGACGGCTAAGATTTGCATCTAAGGTGGAAGGGAGGTCGTTGATCATCGCACGCCTTCGTTTTGGTAGCCGCATAGGGAAGGTCGGCATGGTATGATGCGGCAAGGTGGTTGGCATGCCATTGGCACATGTGGCATGGCATGCCTTGGCGCAGTTTGGCGTGGCCAAAACTAGGGTTTTGGGCCAAAGGTTACCATGCGTTGGTTGGCGACCTTGGACGGCTATGATTTGCATCTAAGTTGTAAGGGTGTTCGTTGATCGTCGCACACCTTCGTTTTGGTAGCAACATAGGGAACGCCAGCATGGTATGGTACGACAAGGTGGTTGGCATGCCATTGGCACATGTGGCATGGCATGCCTTGGCGTGGCTAAAACTAGGGTTTTGGGCCAAAGGTTACCATGTGTTGGTTGGCGACCTCGGACGGCTACGATTTGCATTTAAGGTGGAAGGGTGGCCGTTGATCGTCGCACGCCTTCGTTTTGGTAGCCGCATAGGGAAGGCCGGCATGGTATGGCGCGACGAGGTGGTTGGCATGCCATTAGCACATGTGGCATGGCATGCCTTGGCGCGGTTTGGCGTGGCCAAAACTAGGGTTTTGGTCCAAAGGTTACCCTGCGTTGGTTGGAGACCTTGGACGGTTAAGATTTGCATCTAAGTTGGAAGGGTGGCCATTGATCGTCGCACGCCTTCGTTTTGGTAGCCGCATAGGGATGGCTGACATGATATGGTGCGGCAAGGTGGTTGGCATGCCATTGGCACATGCGGCATGGCATGCCTTGGCGCGGTTTGGCGTGACCAAAACTAGGGTTTGGGCCAAAGGTTACCATGTGTTGGTTGGCGACCTTGGACGGATAAGATTTGCATCTAAGGTAGAAGGGTGGTCGTTGATAGTCGCACGCCTTCATTTTGGTAGTCGCATAGGGAAGGTCGGCATGGTATGGTGCAGCGTGGCTGGCATGGTTGGCATGCCTTGGCGCGGTAGACGTGGCTGGCATGGTTGACATGCCTTGGCGCGATATACGTGGCTGGCATGGTTGGCATGCCTTGGCGCGGTAGACGTGGCTAGCATGGCATGCCATTGGCACAGTGGTGCGGCTGGCATGGTTGGAATGCCTTGGCGCGGTAGACGTGGCTGGCATGGCATTCCATTAGCACAGGGGTGCGACTGACATGGTTAGCATGCCTTGGCGCGGTAGATGTGGCTGGCATGGCATGCCATTAGCACAGTGGTGCGGCTGACATGGTTGGCATGCCTTGGCGTGGTAGACATGGCTGGCATGGCATGCCATTGGCACAATGGTGCGGCTGACATGGTTGGAAAGCCTTGGCGCGGTAGACGTGGCTGGCATGGCATGCCATTGACATAGTAGTGCGGCTGGCATGGTTGGCATGCCTTGGCGCGGTAGACGTGGCTGGCATGGCATGCCATTGACACAGTGGTGCGGTTGGCATGCCTTGGCGCGGTAGACGTGGCTGGCATAGCACTCCATTGGCACAGTGGTGCGGCTGACATGGTTGGCATGCCTTGGCGCGGTAGACGTGGCTGGCATGGCATGCCATTGGCACAGTGGTGCGGCTGACATGGTTGGCATGCCTTGGCGCGGTAGCATGAGAATTAGGGTTTGGCATAGATGATGTCGGTCAATGTTAAGGGTTCTGCCGTGGAACATGACACATAAAAAAAGGTACCCTGGTAATTCTTACGTAGGCATGCTGACCGATTCAATAAATGTGATAATGGTCATAGTGATATCATGTCGGATGTGCGGTTTTATGATTTTAACCCTAAGCTAAAAACCACCATCAACATTAAGTCCCCTGCTTAGCTCGGAACGGGAGCATTTTTGCGAGGTAAGCATAAGATGGTGACAGGCTAGGACAAAATCGAAACGACAAGTCGTGAAAAGATGGTTAGGAAGGTCTGACTAACCTTTTTCGAGAGGTAAGGAGAGTTCATTATCCTCGTGTCTGGCGGCCTTGCATAGATTCTATTTGTGGTGTAGACCGTGAAGTGGTGAGGTGAAGATTGTCGGCTTAGTCTGGCCATGCATCACCTTGGTCGGGTTAGGGAACATCGTGACGCTGGCTTGGCGAGTTGTTGGTGTTGGCGCCGCAAGTCATGACGCGACACGGTGGTGCAAGGCATGACGCGGCTTGTTGAGGCAGGCATGGCTCGGACGGCTTGGCATGGTGGGGCCAAGGAAATGGCACAGACGTCTTGGCATGGTGGGGCCAAGGCAAATGGCGCAGATGGCTTGGCATGGTGGGGCCAAGGCAATGGCGCAGACGGCTTGGCATGATGGGGCCAAGGCAATGGCGCGGACAGCTTAGCATGGTGGGTCCAAGGAAATGGCGCGGACGTCTTGGCAAGGCATGCGCGGACGGCTTGGCACGATGGTGATTTGTCTCTGCGGGCCCGATTGCCTCTTTTCCTTACTTGACTCAAATAGGAAGTCCTTTCGTTATTCAAACTCCTAAGTGTTACGCCTATAAAAGGGGCCGACCTCTCTTTTTATTTCACACCTTTGTTTTTTTTTTATTCTGGCCGTGTGGTAGTAGTAAAGCGGACAAGCGAATCCCAGGTATGTCTTCCAGCACTTCTTTTTTAAATTGTTTTTCTTGTTTTCTTGTGTTAGTGCAAACCCTAGCCGTAGTAGTACCTTTTAATGAACTTGTAGAAATATTGTTCTTCTGTGTTGGTATGAATCCTAGCCGTAGATATGCTTTGCATGAACTTGTAGTAACATTTAGGTGTGAATACCGTAGCAATGTTGGCCGCCCCAATTACTGTGAAAAGTAGGCATGCATGAGATAGTAACTGTCATTCCCTTCCCGTGAATACCTAGCTTCTAGGGTTTTCTTCTTTTTCCTCGTGTGACCGTGTGCATGGTTCCCATAGTGGGGCGCGCCTTCTTGGTCGGGGGCCAACTTCCCGCTGCGGGGTACGGCCATGGCATGAGGTGGTGATGCAGGGTTTGTCAGTCCTTATTTATTTGTCTATGCGCATTATGACTTTGCAACAAATTGGCTTACATTCAGGATGGATCTCCTGTGTCTGATAAAATAACTTTCATGCGCTTTCCGTAATAATTTCTCTTCGTATTGTTCCATTGTAGTTATTTCGAAGGTGAAAATGGCGTGAGAGAAATTTCGTTAGGATGTCACTTTCTGCCGTACCAAAAGATGTTGGCAATTCCAAGACAAACATAGACGATGAGTTCTTTACAACATCCGCCACAATTAGGAAGAATCATCCCAAGTATGTGTCGATTCTTCTGACTGGTCTGGAAAGTGAAGGAGAGGCCCGGTCGGTTCAGCGAGGAGGTGTAGTAAGGTTTTGTCTTCAGAGGAAAGAGTATTCTGCTTCTCCCATCGACTTTAAAATCTGTGTGAGTTTGTTGCGTCCCTTTGAGCATTGGATGTGATTCATGATGATCCAGGAATGTGTAAAAGCCAGTTTGACCAAGGCGCAGATTATTGATGCTGTCGCGGCTTCCGCAGTGCTTCAAATTAGGAAAGATATTCCAGGCTTGGTTGCCTTTATTTCCAGATGGTGTCCGGACACTCACACGACCATATGCAGGTGGGGTGAAATGACTATTTCCTTAGAGAGCACGGCCGTACTGTTGAACCTTCCCGTAATAGGAAACCTCGATGTCAAATTGTCTGCAGATGAAGAACAAATGCGCGCCGCTCTGGTTGCGAAATCAAAAGGATTTGTCTGGAAATAAACCGAGACGAGGTGCTTCTATGACTGGTGGGTATCTCAGTGGTTTCCTGATGAGTTGGAGCCATATCAGAAGAACAGTACGCTTCATGTCGCGGCGTTCTTGGCTCTTTGGTTATCCAGGGATATTTTCGATGACGGCTCTGGTAAGAAAGAGATAAGACAGGAACTTATCAAGTTTTCCATAAAATTGCTAAAAGGTGTCGTTCTCCCTATTGGCGACTTGTTTCTTGGTTCTATGTACACACACTTGGATCATCTAGTCACGGACATATGCGCTTCAAACGGCTACATGAAAGTGGATTCGTATATTCATGCCGCCCTTCTCCAAGAGTGGCTGTGGGAGCACTTCGAAAAGTATGCTCCAAAACCGTTGGCCTTACTTCCCGAGTCTTAGGGTGGCTCTAGGATACTGCGCTGGTCGAATAGGCGCCCAAATGTTGGTTCAAACCTGGTTGGATTCCTTGACAACTCGCACACGGTCAACTTTCGTCTATGGGCTCCGGTGCATGCGTTCATAACTCAGATAAATACCTTTTCTCCTGCTTCGAGCATGTCCTTGTCTTCTGATAAAGAGGATATGAGTGTTGGAGAGATGGTGTTCATGTGAAGCTGCACGCCTGGTCATGTGCCTTCATTCTTTCGGGGATATTGTAAAGAAGTCTCTTACAATATCGATAGGGCGGCTCAGCATATGGGTTTTGACCAAGTGGTCCCACTCGTTCGTCAGCCAGTTGTCCCAGAAAACTCGTTGCCAATTGTTCTGGATGCTAGTGTTCTTGTGTCGGGTAAAAGCCCCCCTTTTCTGCTCGTGAAACGAAATCCATCAACAAGCTCCAAATATAACATATTCTGGCAGGATGAGTTTCTTGCTATTCATGGGTTTGTGAATGATGTGGTAGAAAACCGTCGTGGTAAGCCTTCTCCTGCGGTTTTAGTGGAGCACCCATTGCTGAAGGATCCTTCTTCAACCAAGCGAAAATCCGTTAGCCTGGACGCGGACAGTCCCCAAGTGAAGGTCTAAAATCCGTGCAGATGGTTCCCAGTCAGATTCCGCGGCTTTTCGGACTTTTAGTTCGTCTAATATGCGAGTATGTATGATTTTCTCTTTGATTTTAGTTGGATTGCGTATATCCTCGTCTCTTTCCTAAGCGTATGTCTTCGTGCCTTGCCCAGGGTCTCAGCAGCGTGAACGCCTTTACCAAACTTGATAGTAGTCAGAAAACAACGTTTCTCGAGGAAGAAAGTGGCGGTGCTGAACCTGTCTGCGGTGAGGGGGAATCCGAGAAGGGAGAAAGTTCGGATTCTAGTGACGACGAGAATAGTTCTTCCAACAATAGTGATGAATCTTCTTCTGGCCGGTCTGAAAGCGGATCAGTGAGTCTTCTACATGTTTTTCCTTCTTCCTTCTTCCTTTCTTCTCTTTGGAAAAGCATCTAATACGTGATATCACAGGGGAAAGCCGTTTCTGAAGATGAATCCGAGACGGAGGTTGGTGGAGATACAGCTTTGTCTCCGACTGTGGCAGCTGCACCGGGCGACCTTGAAATGGAGGTTGATCGAGGTGAAGACGTCGTTGTGACCCAGACAATGGAGAGCACCCCAGTGGCCGCATGTGCAATTATCGTTATAAATCCCTTTCCGGTCGTTGATGCAGTCGCGGGCTCCACCTTCAACCCTCCATACCTGGTTCCTCATCCAGATCATGTGTTGGTCGGGGGATTTAGCGTGCCAGCCAAATATGCGGTGTTGTATACTAAGATAAGGGAGAGCTACAGACATATCGTCATGACCAAGAAAATTACTAGTCGATTTTTGTTGGTTAAGCGTGTGGAGGAAGCCTTGTCTTCAATCGACGACATGTGCAACGTGACTGGCTGTACCGTTTCTGAGGATATAATCTCAAGCTGGAGGTTCCATCATGACATGTGTGTAAACTTCGATTTCAATGTTCCTTGGTTCGTTGAAGGTTTCTCTGAGGTTGAAAAGTTGTTGGCCGAAACAGTTGAAGGTCCTTCTACGGATATGGTGAAGAAGCAGGAAGCTGAAGTCGAAAAGTTGTCCAAGAAGCTGAAGTTGAAGAGGGCGGCTCTCCAAAGCACGAAAGAGGATTTTGCCAAGAAGAGCAAGCCATTGTTGAAAAACTTTCCTTGAACGCATTTCTGTCTTCTGAACTTCTTATTTTAGTTTTTTTTTTTTTTTGAAAGGCAAATGAAATGCGTTGTTTACGGTTTTGATTTCCTGGATTTTTGGTTTGACAGACAAATGTTACCTTGAGGGTTTTGGATTATTATTTGGAACGAATTGTTTTTAGAATAAGGATGCTTTTTGGTTACGATTGTGAATGGTTCAAACATCCCAGGAAAGCCACTGAATCGTGAGCATTGCTTGTTGACAAAGAGCATGAGATGAAACATAACATGGCTATTGGTTTCATCATTCCCGTGAAAACCTGAAGTAGTAAACCACGTATTTTGTCTAGGCAAGACTTACTCGGTTTTTGGATCTTCTGGTGAAAAAGGAATCTCGCGAATGTAAGACCGAGTTTTGTGGGAAACATCGTCGTGACTGTGGAAAGTCCCCAGTCATTCCTTGTCGTGTTTCCGATCCCTGGGCGGATCGTTTGCTTCTAACCCCTCGGAGGTCCCCAGTCGTCTCTTGTCGTGTCACGTCTGGTAATCGAGCCGCCTAGTAGCTGAGTCGTCGATTCATGAACGGATCGTTTCATTTTACTGTCCTAACATCTGGGTCGAGGTATGAGATCTAGGATTGAAAATTGACATCATGACCGAAAGATCAACCTTTCACTGTGGTCGCCAATTGTTTGAGGGTGAAAACGATTTCTGCTGATTTTGGTAATTTCGGGTGTGTGGGTGAGAAACGAGTTTAAACCCTAAACAATGTACTGCAAGGGAGTACTTTAGATTCGAGAGATGAATCTGTACAAATCCGGCCTAAACCAAGAAATGGCCGTTCCAGACTTGCTTCGGTCACAAAGTGAAGGAGAAGGGTTGGTTTTAGGGAGGAAAGCGAAGAGAGTGTTGAGACCAGAATAGTTGATTCTGAAAGAGTAGTTGTTTCACGACTTGTATCAGAAAGTTGGAAGCTAAAAGATGGAAATCTAGCAAATATTTTCTGAGTGTTGTATCCTCTTGACCTGAACTTGTTGTTCGGTGGAAATAGGTAAGACCTATTTATACAAGTCGAAGTGAAACATACTCTGGTCTCATTAATAAATGGAAAACGGATGAGTAAATGGGAGGAGGTGGTAACCGGTAATGCCTGAAATTGATGTCCCATAAAAGAAAGCGTTTCACCATTACCCCCTGTATTTACTAACCGCCTCATCCTTATGACACTGTCTTATAACGGGCGTAGTGTACGCCGCATGCTGTAAACCTCCAAACCAATACCC
Source organism: Papaver somniferum (assembly GCF_003573695.1). Lineage (NCBI taxonomy): Eukaryota > Viridiplantae > Streptophyta > Magnoliopsida > Ranunculales > Papaveraceae > Papaver > Papaver somniferum. The sequence goes on along the minus strand of NC_039361.1, from coordinate 119,185,763 downwards.
CATGAGCATCCCCCAGTTTGTGACATGTGTTGATGTCTCGAGTGTTTTCGGAAAACATGTAGCATGTTGTTGTTGTCTGGAAAGTTTAGCTTGGGAGACTTGCCGGCTCGGTGGTGACATTCGACGGTCGAGATTTTGCATCTTAAGAGGAAAGGTACCCGTAGATTATTGCAACCCTTCGTTTGGTAGCCAGTGGCATGAAAGCATGCTCGGTATGGCTTTAATATGGCTTGGTTTAGGCGCGACCAAAAGTTAAGGTTTTGGCTTTGTTTAGGCGCGACCAAACTAGGGCCAAAAGTTTCCATGCGTTAGCTGGTAACCTTGGACGGCTAAGATTTTCATCTAAGATGGAAGGGTGGCCGTTGATCGTCGCACGCCTTCGTTTTGGTAGCCGCATAGGGAAGGCCGGCATGGTATGGTGCGGAAAGGTGGTTGGCATGCCATTGGCACATGTGGCATGGCATTCCTTGGCGCGGTTTGACGTGGCCAATAAACAAGGGTTTTGGGCCAAAGGTTACCATGCGTTAGTTGGCGACCTTGGACGGCTAAGATTTGCATCTAAGGTGGAAGGGTGGCCGTTGATCGTCGAAGGATTCATTTTGGTAGCCGCATAGGGAAGGCCATCATGGTATGGCGCGACGAGGTGGTCGGCATGCCATTGGCACATGTGGCATGGCATTCCTTGGCACGGTTTGGCATGGCCAAAACTAGGGTTTTGGGACAAAGGTTACCATGCGTTGGTTGGCGAACTTGGACGGCTAATATTTGCATCTAAGTTCGAAGGGTCGCCATTGATCGTCGCACGCATTCGTTTTGGTATCCGCATAGGGAAGGCCGTCATGGTATGGTGCGGCAAGGTGGTTGGCATGCCATTGGCACATGTGGCATGGCATGCCTTGGCGCGGTTTGGCGTGGCCAAAACTAGGGTTCTGGGCCAAAGGTTACCATGCGTTGGTTGGCGACCTTGGACGACTATGATTTGCATCTAAGGTGGAAGGGTGGCCGTTGATCGTCACACGCCTTCATTTTGGTATCCGCATAGGGAAGGCCGGCATGGTATGGTGCGGCGTGGCTGGCATGGCATGCCATTGGCACAATGGTACGTCTGGCATGGTTGGCATGCCTTGGCGCGGTAGGCTGGCATGGCATGCCATTGGCACAGTGGTGCGACTGGCATGGTTGGCATGCCTTGGCGCGGTAGACGTGGCTTCCATGGCATGCCATTGGCACAGTGGTGTGGCTGGCATGGTTGGCATGCCTTGGCGCGATAGACGTGGCTGGCATGGCATGCCATTGGCACAGTGGTTCGGCTAACATGGTTGGCATGCCTTGGCGCGGTAGACGTGGCTGGCATGGCATGCCATTGGCACAGTGGTGAGCTTGACATGGTTGGCATGCCTTGGCGCGGTAGATGTGGATGGCATGGCATGCTATTGGCACAGTGGTGCGACTGACATGGTTGGCGCGGTAGACGTGGCTGGCATGGCATGCCATTGACACAGTGGTGCGGCTGGCATGGCATGCCATTGGCACAATGGTACGTCTGGCATGGTTGGCATGCCTTGGGCGGTGGCTGGCATGGCATGCCATTGGCACAGTGGTGCGCTGGCATGGTTGGCATACCTTGGCGCGGTAGACGTGGCTGCATGGCATGCCATTGGCACAGTGGTGTGGCTGGCATGGTTGGCATGCCTTGGCGCGTAGACGTGGCTGGCATGGCATGCCATTGGCACAGTGGTTGGCTGACATGGTTGGCATGCCTTGGCGCGGTAGACGTGGCTGGCATGGCATGCCATTGGCACAGTGGTGAGCGACATGGTTGGCATGCCTTGGCGCGGTAGATGTGGATGGCATGGCTGCATTGGACCAGCTGCACAGTGGTGCGACTGACATGGTTGGCGCGGTAGACGTGGCTGGCATAGCATGCCATTGACACAATGGTGCGGCTGGCATGGTTGGCAGGCCTTGGCGCGGTAGACGTGGCTGGCATGGCATGACATTGGCACAGTGGTGCGGATGGCATGGTTGGCACGCCTTGACGCAGTAGACATGGCTGGCATGGCATGCCATTGGCACACTGGTGCGTCTGACATGGTTGGCATTCCTTGGCGCGGTAGAAGTGGATGGCATGGCATGCCATTGGCACAGTGGTGCAGCTGACATGGTTGGCATGCCTTGGCACGGTAGACGTGGCTGGCATGGCATGCCATTGGCACTGTGGTGCGGCTGACATGGTTGGCATGCCTTGGTGCGTTAGCATGAGAATTAGGGTTTGGCATAGATGATGTCGGTCAATGTTAAGGGTTCTGCCGTGGAACATGACACATAAAAAAAAAGGTACCCTGGTAATTCTTATGTAGGCATGCTGATCGATTCAATAAATGTGCTAATGGTCATAGTAGCGCCATGTCAGATGTGCGGTTTTACGATTTTAACCCTAAGCTAAAAACCACCATCAACATTACCATGTGACGAAAGTCATGATATGTTTCAATCATCTTGAAAATTGCTTTGACGAGAAATGGTGTAACAACTATATAACGTCCTTTAAGAATGTTCCAATGATTGAAATGAGAGTTTAGATTATATAACCAATGTTGGATATAAGCATTGTGTGGCAACACATATATGTATAAGTCTTTATTCTTTGAACTAAAGTATGCGTACTTTGTTGATCAGGAAAACCGGAACAAGAGCTGTGTACTCAGTCCGCGAACTCAGTCCGCGAACTGCCGAAGTTCTCAAACCCGAGAATTTCTGCTGGAGTTGACAAACTACTTGCGTGAAGCTAAGTCCGCGAACCGGCGAAGTTCTCAAACCCGAGAATTTCTGCTGGAGTTTGTAAACTCTGCCCGGAAACTTAAGTCCGCGAACCTAGTCTGCGAACTTGAGAAGGTTATATATCTTACGATGATTTCTGAACTTAAACTTAAAAAGACTAAGGAATGCAGTTTGTAAACCGTGGCTATAAAAGTTCATGAACCGATTCGAGTGAATCAAATCGTCTTTGCTTCAATTGTGTCTTGTGTAGTACATAAGATTTCCTTGCAATTGAACAACTCTCTAACAAGTTTATTTGAAGTCATTTGAACTAGTTATGGTGAAGAAGAACATGGTTGATATGAAATGCTCATATGGCTAACCTTTGGTTAAATATTGTTGAACCAACAAGTGCATACGTTTGGGTACGGTTAACAAACCTAGAAGAGTGCATTTTCAAGTGTGTATAAGTTTTCGATCTAACAATTGAGAAATATTAGCTTGAATCTAAATAAGGTTTTCATCTAATGGTGGATATTAATTGCTTTGTTACCAATGTAACCTAATTGCAAACCCTGATTTGAAAGACTATATAAAGGAGACATCTAGTATTGTGAAAAACTAATCCCCACACCTTACATGTGATACTAGTTTGCGTGCTAGAGTCGGTTCTCCTTTAACATTTGGGTTTTCTTCTTCTAAAACCAGGTTAACGAATTAAATACTTCATTGGGATTGTGAAGCCATGCCGATGCTACTTTTATCGTAGTTGTGTGATCTGATCTTGCATCTTCTATCGTACGAGTACAATCAGATTGATTGTCTTGAGATTGATATCTCCGATAGGAAAGATATAAAAAGTAATCACAAACATCTTCGTCTCATTGTTTGTGATTCGGCAACATCTTGTTTCACTACCATACGATTAAAATTGTTGTGAGGTGATTGATAACTCTAGGATGTTCTTTGGGAATATAAGACCGGATTATCAATTGGTTCCTGTTCACCTTGATTATTATCAAAAGACGGAACAAAACATTTAAGGTTTATCTGTGGGAGACAGACTGATCCTTTGATAGACTTGTCTGCGGGAGACAGATTTGTTTATTGTCAAAGCTTGCGATTTTGGGTCGTAGCAACTCTTTGTTGTGGGTGAGATCAGCTACGGGAATCAAGTGCGCAGTTGCTGGGATCAGAGGCGTAGGGAGTACAAATGTACCTTGGATCAGTGGGAGACTGATTGGGGTTCAACTACAGTCCAGTCAGAAGTTAGCTTGGAGTAGGCTAGTCTCTGTAGCGGCTTAATACAGTGTGTGTTCAGTATGGAATAGGTCCCGGGGTTTTCCTGCATTTGCGGTTTCCTCGTTAACAAAATTTCTGGTGTATGTGTTATTTCTATTTCCGCATTATGTTGTTTTATCTTTATAATTGAAATAATACAGGTTGTGTGTTAGATCATCAATTAGATCAATCCAACCTTTGGTTGTTGATTTTCATTAATTGATCCTTGGATATTGGTCTTTGGTACCATCCAAGTTATTCCTTGTGTTTGATTAAAGACTCGCTGATTTCTATTAGCTTGAGTAAATCAAAACAAGAGAGAGATATTAACTCCTTGAGATACTTTACCTAGATTGAGTCTGACTATCTAGTTTATTCTCTAGAAAGTATTTTGGAGTTAGTCCATACATATTTCTAAGCGAAATATTGGGTGGTGTTGTTAGACCCCCGCTTTTTCAGTTGAAAATCCCTAGCTAAAACAATGAGAATACAAATATTCTCAATCATTGTTATACAGTGTCATAGTATTATTACACAGCGTCAAAGTTCAATTGTATCACAACTTCAACAACAATACTATGGTGTATGTATCACTCCCCCTTAGTCAATACTCCATCTCACATGGAAACCACTCACCCTTACATAATGATACGAAAACCATATGTATTTGTAGTGTTAACTACATATTAATTCTCCCCATTTTTGTCAATAAAATTGGCAAAGGTACGAAAACGGGATCCTAATGAAATTTCTAAAAGAGACATTTCATGAACAAAAGAAAGCACATATCAACTTGTTTATATGCAGTCATAATGCCGAAGCTAAATGCTTTCATCAAGGAGTTTATAAATATACAAGATAACCTCTATAATATTCCACAGTCGCACTCCCCACAAAGATTTGGCAATTAAGCACAAGTTCAATTATCCCCCATAAAATGTCATTCCCAAAAGGACAACAAGAGCGACCTTAATTTCAAAAGAAAAGAAGGATTTCTTTGGACATAACAAATCACATAAGAATATGAATTTGAATCCAAAAATATTCAATTAGATTAATCACAAGAGAACCCATAATTAATCTAATCGGAAATATACAACCGAATTAACCACAAAAAGTGATGAATTTAATTGATCATGCTCGACATAAGAGAACTTATGGAGCCTCACAATATATACATAAAATTATGGATCAGGGAAGATCAATACTGCGGAATATACAAGGATTCATTCTATTTTCCATCATTATTCGCACAATGACATACAATAGACATAATCCTTGTCAACAAAAGATTTTAACCTATCTTCCATCAATAAATGACATAATAGGCTTAAATTTTGTATTTTGTCAAAATTTCATTCATTCTTTTATCAATACATGCATATCGACATATAAACGAGATAACCTTTGGCATGGTATGCGACAATCATAGTTCACGGTCGCAAACACACATATCCCATAACAAATTGCAATATATAAAACTATAAAGATTAATACTGCAAAAATAATCTTCCAAACAATTTTAGAATTTAAACAAATGAACCTAAAATCATGAAGATGAAAACGTTGGACGTAGCTATGTGTAATCACAATAATGGCTATTCCAAACTCTAGTTATTCTTTTAAACAAAACAAGAAAATAGAAGATTTACTAGGCAAATAAAAGAAAGTCAGAGTTCATTGAGAACCTCGTATGTTTCAATGAATCCATCAAAGAAGGTGTCACTGATTTCCTTTATTCTCTTGACCGTAGTCACACCATGTTCATGAGTTAGAACACAAACTTTGCGATCAACAACCCTAGCAAGCTGTCTAGCCTTGACGCAGTCCATGATGAGCTTCTTTTGATTCCGTATCAGAATATTCTGATTAGCAAGGATTCTGGACTGACCATATAAGAGTTGGTTTATTTTTAGTTGAAGATTTGCAAACTCGACCTTTGAATCGTTCTGAAAACGAGTTAAATCCTTGAAGAAATAATCAATCCAGGAGTTGTGATCCTTTGTTTCAAGCATCTTCTTTAGAACCATCTCTTGAATTGATTCGCGTTCTTGAGTGTCTTCCTCCATATAAATATGCACAATCTCTTGAGATTTTGCAGAGTTCTCATTGTATTGTTTTTGTTAGGGATGGAGAAACACAATATAAAGTGAATATATATGTGTTTTTAAACAGGAGAAGGAAACTCTCGTTGTGGAAACCCTATGAACTCACAAGAGGAGGACGCGATGTTTGTGGACCGTCAGCACACACAAAAAAAAACTTAACAGAAAAATAATATACAACATACTTGAGCATTTCTCAATAGTTTTCCTTGCATCTCTCAAGTTAGAAACAAAGAAAAGAATACCTGGAATCAGGTGGTAGAGTGAGAAATACTCCCACAATGATCATTGAGAAAGGAGTTGTACATATCATCTCACAGTTTGATCTTTTTGTTCTTCGCCTTTTTTCGGTTGACACTCATCCCAGAAGAGTAAGACACAACTTGTTTAACATATCCGTTAGAAGGCTTTCTCTGAGGACTAAGTCTAGGACCTCTGAAATTGGTTCAAGAGGATCAGAATAGACAGGGATCCATTTTATAGGCTTAGATTTACCAGATTCATTCTTATAAGCACATGAAATGTGTTCATTAGTGGCACAAGAATTTATTAACATTAAGATGAGCTTGTCCCCTGTGATAATTTCTGGAGTAGAGATCATTTTTATAAGATTTCTTGTTTTCTATGGGCACGAGATTCACTGTAGAAGTCGGAAGACTATTTACTCAATTGATTATGGAAAGAAGAAAATTATGAAGTTTCGAGATTTGTTTCCTTCTAGCAAAACAATGAATAGCATAGTGATTCTTTTTTCCCACAGAAAGTACAGGTTCATGGAGGAGAAGCAATAACTGGCACATGTTTTAACTTCATAGCCAAATGAGAAGATTGTAAGTCACGTAAATCCTTCTTGACACAACCTTCTTCTGGAGGACATTTCTTCATGTGCTGTAATTCATGAGAATTAGTTGGTACAGAAGACTTTCTCCTAAAGACAGAGTTTTCCTTTTCCAAAGATCTGCACTATTCATGGGCAAGAATAGGAGATGCACCTAGTTTCTCTTTTTCAATACGAAGTATGTTAAGATCTGATGAATGCGTCTCGATCAATCGTTTTTCTATGATTGAGTCTTCCTTGACAATATCCTCAAGAACACTAATCTTTTCTCGCTGTAAATTAGTTTCTTGGAGAAGTTTTTCAATATTGTTAGACAAGGACTCAATGATGTTATAGAGTTCACGTTCTCGGTCAAGAGACTTTTCAAATTCATCAATAAGCTGAGCGTGATCCTGAAAATCAATAGCCTCAATAGAATTTTTTAATATTCTGGTGAGCTTCATTTCAGCTTTTGCCATAGTGTCAAATGTCTCTTTGGAGGGAGAGATATCAATATTTGATGAAACAACCTCTCTATATCGGGATTCAGAAGAATCAGCTAAGGATTAATCCTTTGAGACTTTCACAAGACATTTGGCATAGTTAAAAGCTTTAGAAGACATCTTGGTATGCGTGTATACCAGAGAAGAGATTCTGTCCTCAGACTCAGATTGCCACAAACACAGACTTGTAAGGTCTTTAACCGTGTTTGCCTGCTATGATACCAATTGAAAAAGCGGGGGTAAAATAACCACACCTAATATTTCGGTTAGCAATTTGTATGGACTAACTCCAATATAATTTCAAGAGAATCAACTAGACTCAATCTTAATAAAGTATATCAAAGAGTTATATCTCTCTTTTTCGATTCAATTCTTACTCAAGCAAATAGAAATCTGCGAGTCTAAATGAATACAAGAGAAATCACTTGAACGGTACCAAAGACCAATGTCCAAGTATCAATCAATTTCAATCAACAACCAAAGGTTGGATTTTCAATTGATTGATTCAAACGCACAACCTGTGATATTTCAATTATATAACAAAATATAATGCGGAAAAGAAATAACACAGACACCAGAATTTTGTTAACGAGGAAACCGCAAATGCAGAAAAACCCCGGGACCTAGTCCAGATTGAACACACACTGTATTATTACGCTACAGACACTATCCTACTACAAACTAACTTTGGTCTGGACTGTAGTTTAACTCCAATCAATCTCACACTGAACCAAGGTACAGTTGCGCTCCTTACGTCTCTGATCCCAGCAGGATACTACGCACTTGATTCCCTTAGTTGATCTCACACACAACTAAGAGTTGCTACAACCCAAAGTCGAAGACTTTAATGAACAAATCTGTATCACACAGAAAAGTCTACGATAATAGATAAATCTGTCTCCCACAGAAATACCTACAAGTTTTGTTCCGTCTTTTGATAAATCAAGGTGAACAGGAACCAATTGATAACCAGGACTTTCTCGAAGAACAGCCTAGAATTATCAATCACCTCACAATAATCTTAATTGACGCGGAGAAAAAAGATATTGTGGAATCACAAACGATGAGACGAAGATGTTTTTTACTATTTTTATATCTTGCCTATCGGAGATATTAATCTCAATCCAATCGTTACGATTGTACTCAACACGATAGAATCAGCAAGATCAGATCACACAACTACAAGAAAGTAGTATCGGCCTGGCTTCACAATCCCAATGAAGTCTTCAAGTCGTTAACCTGGTTTACAAGAATAAACCTAAGGTTAAAGAAGAATCGACTCTAGCTAATACAACTAGTATCACACAGGAGGTATGGGGATTAGGTTTCCCAGTTGCTAGAGTTCTCCCTTATATAGTCTTTCAAATCAGGGTTTGCAATCAATATTAGCTTAGTAACAAAGCATTCAATATTCACCGTTAGATGAAAACCTGATTAGATTCAAGCTAATATCTTTCAACCATTAGATCGAAAACCTAGCTTGTTACACGCAAATGAAATGCATGATTTTAGGTTTGTGTAACCGTACCCAAACATGTACATTTGTTGGTTCAACAGTAGTTAACCAAATGGTTAGCCATATGAGCACTTTCATATCAACCATATTCTTCTTCACCATAACTAGTTCAAATGACTCAAATGAACTAGAGAGAGTTGTTCAATTGTATAAATCTTATATAATTATACAAGACACAGTCGAAGCAAAAACGATTTGATTCACTCGAATCGATTCATGAACTTTATAGCCACGGTTTTCAATTGCATTCCTTAGATAATATAAATATAAGTTACAAATAATCGTCTTTAGATATAACCAACTCAAGTTCGCGGAGTTAAGTTCCCGAGAGGAGTTCACAAACTCCAGCAGATATTCTCGAGATGAGAACCTCCGCCATTTCGCGGAATGGGTTCGCGGACTGAGTTCGCGGACTGGGTACACATCTCTTGTTCCGGTTTTCCTGATCAACAAAGTACGCATACTTTGGTTCAAAGAATAAGGACTTATACATATATGTGTTGCCACACAATGCTTATATCCAACATTGATTATATAATCTAAACTCTCATTTCAATCATTGAGACATTCTTAGAGGACGTTATATAGTTGTTATTCACAAACCATTTTTCGTCAAAGCCATTTTCAAAGTGATTGAAACATAACATGACTTTCATCACTAGATAAAGATGAAATTGGCCAAAGGGAAAGCTTACCAACACATATTTCGAGAAATATATAGGCGAGATAAACTCGGCTTGAAATAGAAAATGTGTATAATCAAAGTCTATATAGCAAAACGACTTTTGTCTCAAGATAGGAGATATAGTAGATAGACTTTTGAGTGATAGATAAGTTCAAGTCTCCACATACCTTTTAGTCGATGAAGTTCCACCAGTTCCTTGAGTAGTTCTTCATCTTATATGATGATCGCCATGGAGTTCTTGAGCTCAACTACACATTTTATCTTAGTCCGAGACTTAGGTATAGTAGACTAGAAATCAAGACTTATAGTTTTGATCACTAACATTGACAAACATGCCTGAGATAGCAACGTATGCGATTTCGACCGAGAAGTGCTCTAACAAATGGAGAGAAATGACCATCACTTTAAAGAGTGTAGCAGTTCTGCTGAGTCTTCCGGTTGCGTGGAATCTTGATGTTGAGTTGTCTGCTGAAGAAGAAGTGGTATTCGCCACTCTAGTGAATAAGGCAGAGGGATATGATTCGAATAAGAATGATGAAAAATGCTTTTATACTTGGTGGGTGTCTGAATGGTTTCCCACGAAACCGAAAGTAGGCCAAGTGTTGGATGATGTACTCAGTGTTGCTGCCTTTTTATCTTTGTGGCTGTCCATAAACGTTTTTGACAATAGTTCTGGTAAGAAGATTATAAGATGGAAACTCGTGATGTTTGCTATTAAGCTAGCTCAAGGCATAGTCCTCCTCTTAGGAAGCTTGTTCCTTGGGTCTTTGTACTCTCATCTGGATTCCCTGGCAACATACATGTATGTTTCCAACGGGTATATGAAGGTGAAGTTGCATATTCACATAGCTGTCCTTAAAGCATGCTTATGGGAACACTTTAAAGGTTATGCTCTTGTCCCTGCAACTTCATTCTCCAGTATGTATGGAGGTTCCAGAATTCTCCGTTGACAGAAAAGGAGTCCAAAGCCCGGGTTAAAACTCATTGATTTTTTCGATAGCGTGCACGCCATATATTTCCGTCCGTGGGCACCGGTTCGTTCCTCTATAGTTCATCCAAAAACCTTTGTCGCCGCTCCTGATACAGTATTGCATACTGATGGAAAGGACATGAGCTTTGAAGAGATTATATTTATGTGAAGCTGCATGTCGGGATATATCCAGTCTTTCTTTAATAGATCTTTTACTGTAGTTCCGTATAATATTGACAGAGCCGCTCGTCATATGGGATTTGATCAGGGAATCCCGTTTGATCGCCCGCTAAAACTTTCAGTGGAGCTTTTGCCATCTGTTTTTGATGTTATCCTCTTCGCCACAAAGATGAGCATCCCTTTCTTGCTCCCAGGAAGAAAACCGGTTGCAACTGATAAGTACAAGAAATTTTGGAGAGAATAACTTTTATCTTTTCATAAATTCGCGGAAGAAGTTGTGACAGTTCCGCGTGACAAGCCTTCTTCTGAGACTTTGAAACGACATAAGCTGTTGAAGCCGCTTCCTTCGGGCAAACGGACCAGGGCCAGTCCCCAGGATAAAGAGGCGAGGTCCAAGACGCGTGCGGGCAGCATTCGAACGACTCCAACAACTCGGATAATTTTTAATTCTTCCAATATGCAGATACACACGATTCCTCTTAACCAGCTGATTTTATTTATTTTGAGTCAGCTTCACTAACATCTTCATTATTTTTAAAAACCAGGGTTTCAGGAATGTGAATGCTTTCACTAGAATCGCGCGTAGATACAACACGACACCTTCAGAAGATAAATTTGGTGATACTGAGTCTCTCGAAGAGGAAACTGAGGACGAAGAATATTCGGGCTCTGACGGTGATGAAGGAAGCTCTTCAAAGCGTAATAGAGATTCTAACTTTCCCAGCGAACATGGAGATGAACTGGTACATCCTCTACATATTTTCTGAAGAATGATTTGTTCTTTGATGCGAAACAAACATTAACCAGTGATATTGCAGGACGAGACCGTAAAAAGAAACAATCTCGAGGTGGAGATGGATGATGATGCAGGGAACACTGCTACCCCTTACGGTGAGAATGGAGACGCCGCCTCCATGGTTGTAGGTGTAATTGCCTCCAAATAACCTCTCAAAAATGATGCGACGTTAGTTGTACATTCCGTTACTGGAGCCACTTTCGATCCCCCTTTCGACGTCCCTTTCATAGACCACGTGCTAGTTGGAGGATTCAACGTGTCGGCTAAGTATGCGGAGTTATACACCAAGATATGTAAGAATCATGGGCACATTGCCACTTTCAAGAAGATTAAGAGTCGTTTTTTATTGGTTAAGCGCGTTGAAGAAGCTCTATCTTCCATTCATGATATGTGCAGCGTGACTGGACACACCGTTTCTGAGGAGGTAGTTCAAAACTGGGAATTCCACCGAGACATGTTTGTGAAGTTTGAGTTTAACGCCTCCTGGTTTTGTGAAGGATTTTCTAAAATTCAAGAGTTTCAAGACAAAATGGATGATGTTCCCTTCATGGACTTTATTACTCAGCAATAGACAGAAGTCGAGAAATTGTCCCAGGAGTTGAAGCTGAAGCAGACTGCTCTCCGGAACATGAAATACTCCTTTTCCAAAAAAGAAGAGTTGTTGTTGGACTATTTACCTTGAATAATTCATGCTTTCTCCTTCATTTTTCCTTTTAGGTGTCTTTGAGTGACGTGAGGAATTATTTTCATGGTTTGATTTTCTGGTTTTGAATTAGCAAGTGATTGCTTTTTATGAAAATATTTGAATTTTTATTTTTTGGGATAATTCATGAGTAGTTTTATGAAAGGAATTATGCTTGGGTCGACTACTCAGACTGAAATTATAATTTTTGAATGCAAGTAATGCAACCTAGAGAAATTGTGCATGTTGCATGAAAATTGCAAACATTGCACGAAAAGGGAAACATATAGAGGAAAATGTAACTCGGAGATTGAGAACGATATTAACTTCATTCTAAAAATGGGCCGCGTGCATCGAGTCCCCAGCAAATTTCAAAAAGATCTCTCGCACAAATAATCGTTTAACGAGATTTACTGGTTGACGAGGTTCCAACGAACGAAATTGGGCTCTCCTAGATAATTGCTTAAAATCCAAGTTGCGACCCGAGTTGTTGTAACACGCCTCTGATAATGAAAATGTCCCCAGCTGATTTGATCTCTTCTGTGAAACTACACATGATGACTTGTGGAGAAAGGGAAGACTTCTAGTTCATAAACGAAACTCCCCTGAATTAATTTTTTCCCGGACGATAAGTTTCAGGCCGTTGAATTCACTGGTGGAGTGATGGACGAATATGTGGTAATGGAAATATCTTGGATCGATCATATCCTGATCAGTTGGTGGACGCCATACAGAAGTTAGTTGAACTACTCCGTCTTGCACTCAAACCTCTAGCAACTCCAAAACCTTCCTTATTGGAAATGGGAAGTGCGGGTACCCTGAGTCTAACTTCTCTTGCGTTTGTAGTTGTTGTCGTGAGAAATCTTTCGGGCCTTGATATAAGGCTCGTTTCGATAGTGGAGTTGAGACGTGAGTATGCGTTGACATAGACACAGATCGCTTAGCTTGGCAGTTTTGCTTAAGTGAAACTGATAGAAACATTTTTTGTGTCTAAGTTGTCCTCAATTTTCTGTATTGTTGGTACTCGAATTTGTGCTTATTTTGATGTTTTGTGTGTTTGTAGGTATTTTTGGGAAATAAACATTTTTGGAAAAATCGCCTCAAAAAATTATGCGGAGCACCCCCGGAGGACATGTGTTATGCGGACTCTCATTTCGGTTAAGGGTACCTCAGTTGGGCACCTGCTAAGGGGACCCCAGTTTTGTTTATGGGGAAACCATCTTCTTCTTCACGGGAATATTTTTTTGGCGGGAAAGTCACATTCAAATATTTACCACCTGCGTAACTTTCTGTATCAGATTTGGAGGAATTGTAACGAGATTCAAATCGCTAGTTTTGACTGGGATACACTTGATTCGATTCAACATGGTCGGTATACGTGAAAGAATTCAACTAAGTTGGGATGCATGATCGGGAGATCGATGAAACATGGGAGGATAGTTTTCTCGGGTTTTATGGTAAGGATTGGAGGGAGATTTAACCGGAGTTCGACGTGGGATTTGATAGACCTGTTTCACTGAAACAAGACTGTTAAGTGAGCTGGAATCGAATACCAAGGAAAGTTATGTGTTTTTCCCACGAAACAGAGGGTGAAGTATTCTCGGGATTATTCCGAGATACTTTTGGAATATCTGTGTGTTTGGAGAATTTAAAACACGTACTCAACGTGTTTATACTATGCCAGATGCAAGAAGCCACGAGATAACTTAAAGAATGAGGAATAGAAGGAAATAATCCCGTGAAAATATATGTTATTACTATGGATATATTTGGGATTTATGAGGGAAGAATCCTGTCATTGTGGAGTATAAAAAGGGTCTTGGATTAGCAGAGAGGGGGACGAGAGTTTGGGGGAGATTACAGAGATGTGAAAGTCGAGTTGCAGAAGAATCACCATTTTTGCTGTTGTGAAGAACACCAAGAACATTAGGCGCGCAACAACAGTCATTTCTCAACAGTAAAAACGACACACAGGCGAGGGTCGAGAATCAGTGACAGTACTCTGTTCTATCGTTCTTTTCAGTTTGTAACAACTTATAACTGTTGCAAACCCGGTTTTTAATATTTTCTCTCCATTTCATCTTTGTAAACAATTTTTGAAGCAATGAACAAATATTTTGAGCGTGTTTACACAATGATGAGCTAAACCCATCCTCTGGGGCGAAGGAGGAAGCCATTTCACCAATGAAAAGTGGTAATCTCTAATTTATGCAATTATTATATGATTATTTGCCTAGATAAATAAATTGATAAAATGGTTTTTGTTAAGCAACTGTCATTTCAATTGATGGAGCATGCTAGCCTAGTGTTTTGATGTCCCATACTTTCGTTCTACAATTGTTATTTCTAAAAAATCAACTATTGCAATATTAAGAATCAATTTGAGTGCATGATTTACATGATTATAATTAGAGAATATAAATCACTTTGATATTAGTAAATAGTGGATTCCATAGCCCAAGTCTTCTCCATATTTTTCATATCACTTTTATTTAAGTTTTCTATATTTTTAGTCTTAAAAATTAAATCTAAAATCTATTGCTTTCACAAGTCTCAACGAACCTATTACTACAACTTAATTTGAAATCACATCATTTTGAAATCACATCATTTTGTAGGGCTTGGAAAAGAAACACTCTAGGCCGTTTGATTAGTGATAAACCTAGTAGTTATTCTTGTGAAGCGGGGAGCTCGAAGACTCTTCTTTTGAAAGCCCTGTTTTTGGAAACTTCAGTTTTGAGAATCTGTCTCTTCGTGAGGAAAATACCCCTAGTACTTCAGCTGTGCCAGCGATGGAAACTTTGAAAGATTACATGTTCTCAACTAGGTCCACCCGAGCTTCGTGCATTAAATTGCCATTCACTACGGCTAATTTCGAGATAAAACCTAGTATTCTTCAGATGATCCCTATATTCTTAGGGAAAGATGATGAGAATCCTTATTTTCATATTAGGGACTTTGAGGAAATTTGTGGGACAATTATAATAAAAGACCTTACTGATGAAGTCTTGAAACTTAAGATGTTTCCCTTTTGCTTGAGAGATAAATCCAAGACCTGGCTGAACAACCTACCATCTGAATCCATTGAAACATGGCAGGAACTTATTGCTGCTTTCTATATGAAATTCTACCCTAAGCATAAAACTGTGTCTGTTAGGCAGAAAATTAGTGCTAGTGTGCAAGAAGAGGGAAAGTCTCTTTATAGGTTCTTAGAGAGATTCAATGATCTCCTATCCCAGTGTCCTCACCATGGATTTGATAAGATGAAACTCGTAGAGATTATTTATGATGGTTTAGACTATTCAACCAAAGCCATGGTTGAGTCTATGTGCACTGGTGAGTTCACTAGTAAAAGTGTTGATGATGCTTTTACCTTCTTAGGAGCTTTCGCTGAAAAATACCAACAATGGGAGTCTTGTGTTGAACCCCCCAAAAGACTCTTGGTCAATAGAAGTAGCACCAATGTGGTAGATACAATCTTCGGTTCTGATGCTAAGTTTGTTGCTTTGTCTAGAAGGTTAGAAGTTTTGGAATTGAATCATCCTAAACATAGGTCTCTTGTTGAACCTGACGATAGGTTTAGAGAATGCTAGGTTTGAGAATCGTCAGAAGTTTGACCCATACTCAGAGACTTACAACACTGGTTGGAGAAACCATCCTAAATTTCCTTGGTCTAAGGGTCAGAATCAAGGACAGCCTAGTAATTCTCATCCTCCCCTAGGTTTTGGTTATGCTAAGAACTCTTCAGGTCAACCTCAGTTTCAGAATGAGAAAAGATCTCCACCTTAGAAGAAACCCTTACTATGTTAGCAAAGAACCATGAGATGCTATCAAAGGACCACTGTGGTTTTCAAGAAGAAATCAGGCAGAATTTTAAGAATAATTCCCAGTCTATTGCTAACTTAGATCTTCAAGTCGGCCAAATAGCTAAGTTTCTTAGTGAAAGAGAAGATGGAAGATTCCCTAGTCAAACTGATCCTAACCCTAAAGGAGAGAAATCGTACAATTATGTGAATTCTATAACAACCCTTAGGAGTGGAAAAAAAGTTGAAAATAAGGTTACCATACCTGATAGTGAACATGTTGTAGTTCACCCTGCTGAGCCAGAAAATGAGGAGACCGATAGAGTCTCCAAAGAGACCAATGAGGGTCATGCTGAGCCCGGCTTTGTTCCCAGAGCCCCGTTCCCCCAGCTGCTAGTTCCAACTAAGAGGGAGTCCAACTTTAATGATATATTTGAGGTTTTTAAGCAGGTTACTATCAACCTCCCCTTGTTAGATGTGATTAAGCAGATTCCCGCTTATGCCAAGTTTCTTAAGGATATGTGTACGCGAAAGCGAAAACTTAGTGTCTTGAAGAAAGCCTTCCTAGATAGTCATGTGAGTTCTATTATTCAGAATACCACTACTCCTAAGTATAAAGACCAAGGGTACCCTACTATTTCTTGCACAGTAGGCAAATACCGTGTCGAGAAAGCTTTGCTTGACTTAGGAGCCAGTGTGAACTTACTGCCATACCATGTGTACCTTAAGCTAGGACTTGGTGAGATGAAACCTACCCAGATGACACTTCAGTTAGCTGATAGGTCCGTTAAAATTCCTCGTGGTGTGATCGAGGGCGTTCTTATTGAGGTCGTTAACTTTATTTATTCAGTGGATTTTGTTATCCTAGATACCCAACCTGTCCCTGACCCAGAGAACCAAATACCAGTGATTTTAGGTTGCCCGTTTTTAGCTACATCCAATGCGATCATTAACTGTCGAAATGGTATTATGAATTTGTATTTTGGTAATATGTCTATTGAGCTGAACATTTTTAATATTAGTAAGATACCCTCTGAACTAGATGACTCGAACATAGAAGAGGTGAACATGATAGGAACATTAGTCGATGAGTCATTACCAAACACTTTGTTAGAAGATCCATTGGAGAAATGCCTAGACCACTTTGGGATTGATTTTGATGATGACGATGTGATTAATGAGGTGAATGCTTTGTTAGATTCAACCCCTTTGATAGACACTAGTAATGGCTGGAAACCTAAGTTCGAACCTCTACCCGTTTTTGAGTCTACCCTAGTTCCTTTGCTAGAAAAGCCTCCTAAGTTGGACCTTAAACCATTACCAGATTCCCTGAAGTATGTGTTTTAGGCCCATCTGAAACTTTACCTGCAATTATAGCATCCGACTTGGATAGTGATCAGGAAAGTAGGCTAGTGACTGTCCTTCAGAATAACAAGGAAGCTTTAGGGTGGACCATAGGAGACATAAAGGGTATAAGTCCTACTGATTGTATGCATCAGATCTATTTAGAGAGTGACACCAAACCTTCTAGGGAGATGCAACGTCGACTGAAACCTAATATGAAAGAAGTAGTTTGAACCGAGGTTCTTAAGCTGTTAGATGCAGGCATTATCTACCCCATTTCAGATAGTAAGTGGGTCAGCCCCGTTCAGGTTGTTCCCAAGAAATACGGTATTATTGTAGTCCAGAATGATAACAATGAGTTAATCCCAACCCGCATGACCACGTGTTGGCGTGTCTGTATTGACTATAGAAAATTGAATAAGGTCACTAGGAAGGACCACTTTCCCCTTCCCTTCATCGACCAAATGCTAGAGAGATTGGATGGACGTAGCCATTATTGCTTTGTAGATGGATACTGCGGTTATAATCAGATTGTCATATCCCCAGAAGACCAAGAGAAAACCACTTTTACCTGTCCCTTTGGTACCTTTGCGTATATACGCATGCCTTTTGGGCTATGTAATGCCCCTGCGACCTTTCAACGTTGTATGCTGAGCATATTTTCTAACATGGTAGAACGGTTCTTAAAGGTCTTTATGGATGATTTTTCAGTGTTTGGTTTGTCTTTTGATGAGTGTTTGTATCATTTGTCATTAGTTTTGACTAGGTGTAAGGAAAAGAATTTAGTGCTTAATTGGGAGAAATGTCACTTCATGGTTCGTTCAGGAATTGTTCTAGGGCATATCGTATCTTCGAAGGGTATAGAGGTAGATAGAGCCAAAGTTGACCTCATTAAAACTTTACAAGTCCCAAAAACCGTAAGAGACATTAGGTCATTCTTAGGGCATGCAGGTTTTTATCGTCGATTCATTAAGGATTTTAAATTAATTTCTAGACCTCTTTGCAATTTGCTTGCAAAAGACGTTAAGTTTGTCTTTGATGAGCTTGTTTAGAGGCTTTTGAGAAGCTAAAGAATTTACTCACTACCGATCCCATAGTCCAGGCACCCAACTGGAACCTACCCTTTGAGATCATATGTGATGCTTCATATTATGCTATTGTTGTGCTAGGTCAGCGAGAAAATAAGTTACTTCATGTGATTTACTATGCTAGAAAAACTCTGAACGATGCCCAGTTGAACTATACCACTACGGAGAAGGAACTATTAGCTATTGTGTTTACCTTAGACAAGTTTATATCCTACCTCTTAGGTTCTAAGGTCATAATCTTTACTGATCTTGCTGCTTTGAAGTATCTTCTTTCCAAGAAGGATACTAAACCTAGATTGATTAGATGGATCCCATTGTTGTTGGAATTTTCCTTAGACATTAGAGATAAAAAAGGTGTAGAAAATGTAGTAGCGGACCACTTGTCTAGGCTTGTTGTGGATACCCTTAATGATTCTCCTCCTGTTAGGGATAGTTTTCCTGACGAACAACTGTTCTTTGTTATCCAAGCACCTTGGTATGCGAATATAGTGAATTATCTTGTTACTGGTCGAATGCCCCAACATTGGGGTAAACAAGATCGTTCTAGGTTTTTAGCCGAGGTGAAGCACTTCTTTTGGGATGATCCTTATTTGTTTAAGTATTGTCCAGACCAGATTATTAGGAGATGTATACCTGAGAGTGACCAGTCCAGTAGTATTTCCTTTTGTCATGATCATGCTTGTGGGGGTCACTTTAGTGCTAAGAAGACTGCTGCTAAAATATTGCAGTGTGGATTCTATTGGCCTTCGTTGTTTAAAGACTCCCATAGTTACTGTGTTACTTGTGAACGTTGCCAGAAATTAGGAACCATTTACCGTAGGAACATGATGCCCTTGAACCCTATTTTAGTTGTTGAGGTCTTTGATGTATGGGGTATTGACTTTATAGGTCCATTTCCTAATTCTTTTGGTAACTTATACATCCTTGTTGCTGTAGACTATGTTTCTAAGTGTATTGAGGCGGTTGCGTGTAAGACTAATGACCATAGGGTTGTGATTGAGTTCTTGAAAAATAATATACTTACATGTTTTGGTACACCGCAAGCTAATTAGTGATGGAGGGTCGCACTTTTGTAATGGACCTTTTAGGCTTTTGATGAAGAAATATGGTATTACACATAAGATAGCTACCCCATATCATCCACATACTAGTGGTCAGGTAGAGGTTTCCAATAGGGAGATAAAGCGTATATTAGAGAAAACAGTTAATCATAATCGGAAAGACTGGTCGTCTAGGGTCACTGATACCTTATGGGCTTACCGTACTGCGTTTAAGACCCCCATTGAAATATCGCCTTATCGGCTTGTGTATGGAAAGGCATGTCATTTACCTGTTGAGTTAGAACATAAAGCTTATTGGGCTGTTAAGCAGCTAAAGTTTTCACTTGACAAGGCAGGAGCCCATAGGAAACTCCAGCTCATTGAGTTGGAAGAGATTCGTGTAGATGCCTACGATAGTGCGAAGGAGTATAAGAAAAAAATGAAACTTGCGCATGATAAGAATATTTTAAGAAAGTCATTTTCTCCAGGTCAAAAAGTTCTTCTGTATGATACCCGCTTGCATCTTTTCCTTAGGAAGTTACGTTCTCGGTGGACGGGTCCTTTTATTGTTCGCACTGTCTTTCCTCATGGAGCTGTTGAGATCGAGACACCAGATTGTAGTAGTTCTTCGAAGGTTAACGGTCAGAGATTGAAACCCTTTTTAGAGCCCTTTCCTACAGGTGATGTTGAGGAGGTCCCTCTGGAGGACCCTGTTTACCCTTGATTGACCATCGAGGCGATTGTATGTTGTATATTAGTTTTTGATTTCTCTGTTCACCCAGGTACTATCTTTATGACTTCTCTCTTTACTGATTCCTCTTGTTACTTTGCTTTTTGGTATTGTTATTTCATTAGAAACATTGAGGACAATGTTAGATTTAAGTTTGGGGGTGGGGAAGAAACTTTTTGTTAGCTTTTAGTTGCAATAAATAAACTCAAGAGCCTAGAAATTTATGCTTATTAAGGTTGGCACTAACCAATATAAGTGGATGGGAACATCTTGGTTGTAGGAGTTGAGGAACCAATCTGATTATATGGAAACATCTAAAGAGTCTATTCATAAAAGCATAGAGCTCAGGTGTTAGAATTAAAAAAAACATGGTAGTTTCGCCATAACTCGTTGAATCCTAATCCCTTCTGTTTTTATTTTCTAAGTAATTTGGTGAGGCACACGACTCAAGTTGTTACCATTGCTAGGGTGAAATAGGGTGATTGAGATACTCGAATTTGTGCTTATTTTGGTGTTTTGTGTGTTTGTAGGTATTTTTGGGAAATAAACATTTTTGGAAAAATCAGCTCGAAAAATTATGCGGAGCACCCCCGGAGGACATGTGTTATGCGGACTCTTATTTCGGTTAAGGGGTACCTCAGTTGGGCACCTGCTAAGGGGACCCCAGTTTTGTTTATGGGGAAACCATCTTCTTCTTCACGGGAATATGTTTTTGGCGGGAAAGTCACATTCAAATATTTACCACCTGAGTAACTTTCTGTATCAGATTTGGAGGAATTGTAGCGAGATTCAATCGCTAGTTTTGACTGGGATAGAGTTGATTCGATTCAACAGGGTCGGTATACGTGAAGAATTCAACTAAGTTGGGCTGGATGATCGGGGGCTCGATGAAACATGGGAGGATAGTTTTCTCGGGTTTTATGGTAAGGATTGGAGGGAGATTTAACCGGAGTTCAACGCGGGATTTGATAGACCTGTTTCACTGAAACAAGACTGTTAAGTGAGCTGGAATCGAATACCAAGGAAAGTTACGTGTTTTTCCAACGAAACAGAGGGTGAAGTATTCTCGGGATTATTCCGAGATGCTTTTGGAATATCTGTGTGTTTGGAGAATTTAAAACACGTACTCAACGTGTTTATACTATGCCAGATGCAAGAAGCCACGAGATAACATGAAGAATTAGGAATAGAAGAAAATAATCCCGTGAAAATATATGTTATTACTATGGAGATATTTGGGATTTATGAGGGAAGAATCCTGTCGTTGTGGAGTATAAAAAGGGTCTTGGATTAGCAGAGAGGGGGACGAGAGTTTGGGGGAGATTACAGAGCTGTGAAAGTCGAGTTGCAGAAGAATCACCATTTCTGCTGCTGTGAAGAACACCTAGAACATTAGGCGCGCAACAACAATCATTTCTCAACAGTAAAAACGACACACAGGCGAGGGTCGAGAATCAGTGACAGTACTCTGTTCTATCGTTCTTTTCAGTTTGTAACACTTATAACTGTTGCAAACCCGGTTTTTAATATTTTCTCTCCATTTCATCTTTGTAAACAATTTTTGAAGCAATGAACAAATATTTTGAGCGTGTTTACACAATGATGAGCTAAACCCATCCTCTGGGGCGAAGGAGGAAGCCATTTCAACAATGAAAAGTGGTAATCTCTAATTTATGCAATTATTATATGATTATTTGCCTAGATAGATAAATTGATGAAATGGTTTTTGTTAAACAATTTTTATTTCAATTTATGGAGCATGCTAGCCTAGGGTTTTGATGTCCCATACTTTCGATCTACAATTGTTATTTCTAAAAAATCAACTATTGCAATATTAAGAATCAATTTGAATGCATTATTTGCATGATTATAATTAGAGAATATAAATCACTTTGATATTGGTAAATAGTGGATTCCATATTCCCAGTCTTCTCTATATTTTTCATATCACTTTTATTTAAGTTTGGTATATTTTTAGTCTTAAAAATTAAATCTAAAATCTATTGATTTCACAAGTCTCAACGAACCTATCACTACAACTCAATTTGAAATCACATCAACAACTTCTCTCGAGGGCCCTGCATCGATGGCAACAGCGCTGCAACGCGGTTGAACCAAGTATTGTTTGTTAGATAAGCTCTTGTCTTCATGGAGGTCTTGGAAAATTTCCCCTTCTTCAGGAGCTTCTCTGCTTGGTAAAGTCGGGGCAGTCGTGGATGTGGATTGTTGAACAAATCTCTGAACTTCTGCAAGGGTCTTTAGATATAGACTCTCCAATAGAGTTTCATAAGCCGGTTCCCTGCTCTTATTCCACAGGTATTGTGACACTCCTGGCGAGTCCATTTACCTATGAAACTATTTCAGATCTTTGTTGTTGGCTGGATTTTGTTGATCATTTCCTTTCGGCTTATGTCCGATATGGTTATGTATTCTGCCTGCATTACTGCTGGCGAAAGCACGGACTTCAGATAAAGATTCGATGTCATCTTTATCGTTGATGATGTTCTCCGGGAAAATGCTTCCCGACTCCTTCCACAACCGGTTTGCTATAATCCTTAAAAGACAAAGCGTCTCGTTTTACCGTTTGGAGGTATCAACCTGATTTGCGAGGACATCTTCTAATATCCTAGCCATGCCTTCCATGGTGATTGCACCTCGATCATTCATGACTTTCGGAGAGTTTGACTGGCGGGGATGTATTACAAAGTGGATGTTGAAATTGGTAATCAATATGAAATCGATTTAACGAATGTGTTCAGACCTAAAATTCTCCCTTTTGAATTTGAGAAAATTGAAGTGAAATTGAAAATTGATTTCTTGCAACCGAGAGATTAATCTCCCACTGTGGTCGCTAGTTGTTGAGGATAAAAACTGATTCTGCTGTTTTTGGTAAATTTGGATGTGTTGATGAGAAACGAATTCATACCCTAAACAAATGCACTGCACGGGAGTACTTTTAGATTCGAGAGATCAATCTGTAAGACTCTGGCCTAAACCAAGAAATGGCCGTTCCAGATTCAATTCGGTCACAAGGTGAAGGAGAAGGGTTGATATTAGGGAGGGAAGCAAAGAAGGTGTTCGAGATCAGAATGTTGAATTATAAAGGTGTGGATGTTTTATGACTTGTATCAGAACATGGTTTCTGGATACTTGTGTTGATAACACTTGTGTTCTGAAATAGGTTGAAAACCTATTTATATAAGTCATTGAGCGCACCCAGATCTCATAGGAAGTGGATGAAGTTAAGTAATGGAGAAGTGGAGTTGTGTGGAAGGTGGTAATCTCATGTTTCCGTTATGAGGGAAGACTGATCACGTTTTCACCCACTACTCTCATTACTATTAACCATCCGTCTTTCCTGACACTTTCTCATAATGGGCGCGTCACACGCCGCATGCTGTAAACCGCCAGACCAATACCCAGTGATCATCCCCCATTTTGTGACATGTTTGATGTCTCGAGTGAATGGGTCAAGTCGTGAGACTCGACGCTAGAATAAGCACATAGTGCTTTTAGGTTAAATAATATGTTATTTATGAAATCAATATTTGCATAACATCACTTTCAAATAAGCAGCTGAAAAATAATCAATGTGCAGGAAGCATCATTGCTTTAGAGCTCGATTGAATCAGTCGCGATTTGAGCGTCTTAAAAAAGTAGCACGACCGACCACTTTTGGGTGATCGTTTGAGGACCCTATGTGCGGGATACCACTTGGTCGACCGCTCCCTGTGGAGGAAGGGTGGTCGGTGATCACAATGCTGCCCTGTTGGTTTTCTGAAAATAAATCTACACCATCCAACTAGCCTAGCGAAGTTGGATGGACGAGATGATTTGCGGCAGTTACATATTTCCGTTGATGTAATTTAGGGTTTAGGGAACGTGCGGCCAACCCTCTTTTGGGCGAGCGATTCAAGACATCGAGCGCTAGTTTGAGCAGGCCGGCCGGTCATGTGTAAAGGTCGGTCGACGGTGATCATGTTGACATCTTCGAGGCCGCCTGAAATTGAATATAAACTTCTCAACTAGTCCGGCAAGATGGATGGTTGTGATCGATTTGCGACAGTAGCGTGTTGCCGCAAACGCAATTTTAGGGTTTTCAAACAGCGCGTTCACCCTACTTTCGGAAAGTGATTTGATGCACTCTGGTATTGCTATGAGCAAGTCGATCGACCGAGGGTGGAGTTTGGTCGACAGTGAACACGTTAGCATTTCTTTAATCATTCGAAAAAATATTTAAGCCGTCCAACCAGGCTAGCTATGTTGGACGGTCATGATGTTTCTGAAACTTTTTTGGCAGGTCTTAGCTCGTTTGAGCTCTCTCTTTCAACAGCGCGATCACGCATGTTAGGGTTAGCGTTCGATGGCGTTGCAAGTGTGGCTGTAATCGTTTTTTAAGACTGATACGGACAGTCTAGATTTTCCTTAAGGAATTAGAACGCATTCGATCACACTAACTTTTAATTGAAAAGCGTGTGAACATGCTGGTCTCTTTGTCAGAGGGTGATGTAGCCTATGTGAGTGTTTTTCATGCAGGTCTCAATACTGACACTTCGGGAGATTTAGGCTACTCCGCTGCGAGTGAACATTAATCGTCATGTCATGCCAATACTGAGAGTTCAGCTGAGAACATAGCATAGGAAAACACTAGGCAGTTCAATGCATTAGTGCATAATGCAATAGGTTAAAGTTTACAGAATATGATGGGTTATTGCTTCATGCACCATTCTGAATAAACTTCATAAATATGTTGAATTGCTAAATACATATGTAGTAAATAGGCTCGGGCACTCATCATTTTTAAATGGCTCAATCCTCTTTGCAGAATGATGGCGCACTAAATACAGGGTTTTACAACTTTTTCCCTGAACTAAAAACCACCATCCACATCTTTACATGCTCCAAGCATAGAAGATAATTTTTTAGAGCTAGAATTGAATCTTTTCAGATTCTCCTCCAGTGATTTTACCTTATTAAGGGCAGCAGCGAGATCGGTCTCCAAAGATTTTTCTCTGGCGAGGAGACTGAGTTCTCTGTCATTAGACCATTTTTTTAAGATTCATATCTTGCTTCAGACTCCGCAAGTATTTCTTTCAACACAAAGAGATTTCGAAGGAGATTATCACATTCAGACCTTTTTGAGCGTAAGTTCTCTTCTCGATCTTTAACGGTAGATTGTAAAAGTTTATATCCACAATCATAACCTTTAAATAGTTTTCTCATCTTTCTGTTTTCTTGACAGAGAGGTGCCATATATTCTCTCAAGCAATCTGTTGACTTATTTTCTTTTAAGGCATGGTCAACGAGCTTGATATATTGAGAGACTTCCTCATCAATAGTTTGTCCTTCTTCTGAATCACTCTCATCTGAAAGATCATCCAACTGGTCATCAAAACATTTTTCCCATTTGAAGGCAGATTGAGACACAGAGGAAGGTACAAAGGCTTCTTGGATGTCTCAGGATTTTGAAACATCTCATAGGAACTCTGATTTGGTGTTGCCTTATCAGAGAGATTACTGTCGTCCATAGAGTCAGATCGCTACAAAAACAGACTTATAAGGTCTTAAACGTGTTTTCCTGCGCTGATACCAATTGAAAAAGTGGGGGTCTAACAACCTCACCCAATAATTCGCTTAGCAATTTGTAAGGACTAACTCCAATATACTTTTAAGAGAATCAACTAGACAGTCAGACTCAATCTTAATAAAAAGTATATCAAGGAGTTATATCTCAATTTCTTGATTCAATACTTACTCAAGCAAATAGAAATATGCGAGTCTAATTGAACACAAGAGAAATTAACTTGAACGGTACCAAAGACCAATGTTCAAGTATCAATAAATTTCAATCAACAACCAAAGGTTGGATTTACCAATTGATCCATTCAACGCACAACCTGTGATATTTCAATTATATAACAAAATATAATGCGGAAAAGAAATAACACAGACACCAGAAGTTTTGTTAATGAGGAAACAACAAATGCAGAAAAACCCCGGGACCTAGTCCAGATTGAACACACACTATATTAAGCCGCTACAGACTAACTTCGGTCTGGACTGCAGTTGAACCCAATCAATCTCACACTGATCCAAGGTACATTTGGGATCCTTGCGTCTCTGATCCCAGCAGTATACTACGCACTTGATTCCCTTAGCTGATCTCACCCACAACTAAGAGTTGCTATGACCCAAAGTCGAAAACTTTAATAAACAAATTTGTATCACACTGGAAAGTCTACAAGAATAGATAAATCTGTCTCCCACAAAAATACCCACAAGTTTTGTTCCGTCTTTTGATAAATCAAGGTGAACAGGAACCAATCGATAACCCGGACTTATATTCCCGAAGAACAACCTAGAATTATCAATCACCTCCCAATAATCTTAATCGATTAGGGAAACAAGATATTGCAGAATCACAAACGATGAGGCGAAGATGTTTGTGACTTCTTTTCTATCTTGCCTATCGGAGAAATTAATCTCGAGCCTATATTACAATTGTACTCAATACGATATAAACATCAAGATAAGATCACGCAACTACAGAGAAAATAGTTGGGTCTGGCTTCACAATCCCAATGAAGTCTTCAAGTCGTTAACATACAGGGTCTCGATAGAAACCTCAGGTTAAAGGATAATCGACTCTAGCTTATACAACCAGTATCACACAGGAGGTGTGGGAATTAGGTTTCCCAGTTGTTATAGTTCTCCTTTATATATTCTTCAAATCAGAGTTTGCAATCAATGCTACCTTGGTAACAAAGCATTCAATATTTATCATTAGATGAAAACCTAATTAGATTCAAGCTAATATCTTTCAACTGTTAGATCGAATCTTAGATTTTTATACACAAATGAAATGCACGTTCATTTAGGTTTGTGTAACCGTACCTAAACGTGTACACCTAGTTGGTTCAACAGTAGTTAACCAAATGTTTAGCCATATGAGCACTTTCATATCAGCCATATTCGTCTTCACCATAACTAGTTCAAATGACTCAAAAGAACTGGTTGGAGAGTTGTTCAATTGCTTAGATCTTATAGAAGTATACAAGACACAATCGAAGAAAAATCGGTTTTGATTCACTCGAATCGATTCATGAAAATTATAGCCACGGTTTTCAAATTGTATTATGTTTTAGTTCATGAACAAACCAATTTTAGAAAGCAACACACTTAAGTATGCGTACTTAAGTAAACGGATTTGAGTTTGTTTTGGTTTTCAAACTCGGCAGAAATTCACAGACGTGAACTTTCCGCTAATATGGGTACGGGTACGCATACTTTGATAACCGGATTGAGTTGGCTTTGAATTCCAAACTCAGCAGAAATTATCGGTCGTGAACTTCCGCCAGTATGCCTACAGGTACGCATACTTACGCAGTCTCCATCAACCATTTAGTACACACACAAGTATGCATACATTTGGTTCCCAGTTTTGGACTTATACACTAATGTGCGAACACACTATACGCTTATATCCAAAGATGGTTACATATTCTAAACTCTATATTTAAATCATTGAAACATTCTTAGAGGATATTATATAGAGGTTGTTCACACTCCATTTTTCGTCAAAGCGATTTTCAAAAGATTGAAACAATCAACATGACTTTCGTCACTTGTAAAGATGAACTTGGCCAAAGCGAAAGCTTACCAACACATATTTAGAGAAATAGATAAGCGAGATAAACTCGGCTCGAAATAGAAAATGTGTACAATCAAAGTCTATGTATCAAATATGATTTTTGTCTCAAGATAGGAGATAGAGTAGATAGACTTTTGAGTGATAGATAAGTTCAAGTCTCCACATAGCTTTTAGTCGATGAAGTTCCACCAGTTCCTTGAGTAGTTCTTCATCTTTGTATGATGAACGAGCTCAACTACACTTTGTATCCTAGTCTGAGACTTAGCTATAAGTAGACTAGAAATCAAGACTTATAGTTTTTGAAAAGACGAGGGTACCCAAATATACCTCAATCTAAAACTTTTCCACTTATATGTCCTTTATTCGAAAGTGATTGTCTATGGACTGAGTCGAGACAACATAACTAATCGGTTCATACTTTGTGTGGTCGTCTATGGATACGAAATCGAGACAATACAACATCAAAGTATGTTTACTTGATAAATGGTTCGGACTTAACCAAACACAATAGGATTACTATCAAGTAAATATGAATTAACGTTTATGTATTTTATTTTTAATTATAATAAAAACAATTATAATTACGGAAATAGAAAAGTAAAAGACACAGTAAGATTTTGTTAACGAGGGAACCGTAAATGCAGAAAAACCCCGGGACCTTGTCCAGAATTGAATACTCTCAGGATTAATCCTCTATACAAAATCAAACCAACTTCGTATAGTTGATACCAAGCAAATAAACCTATAGTTCACCTAGTTCCGTCTGTATTCCCACGCCTCCAACTTGTAATAAGTCACGTACTTGGAACAATTCCTTTGGTTCGTATTCCAAACAGTAAAGGAACAACAAATCTGTTTGGTAACAACTCTTTTCAACCAAGTGATGTGAGTTCGACAAGGCTCTTCCGTTTATCCCAATAAACTCCATTGTCAGGTCCTTAGATCTATCTAATAACAACTACCAAGTAATTGTCAAGATTTTGCAATCAATACTTTGAATCACAAAGAATTGTATTGATGCCGATCTACTCAATTAATCAATCCAATCTACCGCAAGGATAAACTGATTATAGTTGGATCCTCTTTAACCGAAACAAGTATTATGCACACCAAAGATTATGAACCCAAATCAGAAATCTTCAAATTATTCTTTGTCTTCAAATCTTCTTAGATCTTCAATAAACACCTGCACACAATCAACTTGAATCTCTTGTGATCAATCACGCACAGAACGGAGTCTGTTAACAATGGATTATCACAATACGTCTTTAGAACTGAAAACAGTCTAAAGATCCTCGTCGAAACTTCGATCTAGTTTGAGTGAATCTTATATCATAAGAGAAGATTCTCAAGCATAAACAAACTAGGTGCAATCAAAGTTCAACAACTGTTAGTCAATCAAATCAACCGAAAACTAATAATAAACCGTAATTATCTAGTTTCCCACCAACGGTACTAATAGAGCTTCTCAATCCCAAAGAAGTATTTAAACTGAGTGGCCGTAAGAGATTTCTCCTAATTAGGTTACTTTCCTCTCCGAATAGGCGGCTCCACCAGTAACAACACAACTGGGTAGTTTTGCTGGCTTTGAGGATTAGTTTGCTAGAAATGCAAACTTTGATATTTATAGACCAAGGAAGTTTGGACACCAAGGAATTTCCAAAACTGAAAATATTCTCAAGATATGCAATATATTCCAGATTCGGTTTCCATAATTCCTGGAAATGCTTTGTCCAAATATTGACCGAAAATCTCTTAGAAAATCTCCAATTAGTAAATACACATTACTAATTTTCATTTTCCAAAAATAAAATTAAAAACCTTAACTAAAAGATTCTCAATTTATTTTCGATCCGGGATTTTCCTTTAGCTATTAAGGAATATCTTTGAACAATAAAAGATAAGTTTTACTGCACATGTTCAAAGTATGTCGACATCTTTATATTTCCATATTAACCAAATATATTTTTTCGGTATCTCTAAGAACTCTAGCAAATCCGAAAAGTTAATTTTTGGTTAAGTTTGTGTTATAACCGAGTACACCTCTCATTAGGATCGGTTACCAGTTACTAGGGTCTATTACACCTCTCACTAGGATCGGTTCCCACATGTTTCATCTCTCACTAGGATCGGTTCCCATATGTTACACTTCTTACTAGGATCGGTTCCCACATATATATGGTATCTAACTTGTATTTGGTGCACATGTTCATAGGATCGGTTTCCCAATAACAAAAAAAACTTGTTGCACCTCTTACAAGGGTCGATTCCCCTTTTATGATCGGTTTCACTAATAAAAGTCATACCAATTACAACAAATCGATCATACCATCTCAGGTGATTACTTAAGATCGGTTTCACTAATAAAAGTCATACCAATACAAAAGTCAGGCCTTGTCAATATTTTTACCAAGAACATAAACAAGTCATGAACGGTTATACTAATCACACATATTGGTAGTTCAATAGATTTGCAATGAGTAACAATACTAATAAGCCTAGCAATTTCCCTTTCGATTCACAAAACAAGTTCATGAATTTACTTCCTTTAAACGAATGTAAAACATTGTTTCCTAGGATGAAATCTTCACCTCATACCCATACATAATCACAATAGCATTCAAACGATTATGTCGATGTCTTATATACAAAGTTTAATGGTTAAGCAATAAAACTCGTATTGTATTCCTTAATACTATGTCTAACTAGAGTATAATCATTCATGATTCGCAGTTATGTTTTCAATATGCACGACTTGAAAGATACGTTAGGGAATGAAACAGTTCAAGTCAAATATCACTAACCTCAAGTGGAAGGATGATGTTGTCGTTGTAGCTCCTTACTTCTTCACTTCTTCAAGTCTTCACGTAATACTTGTAATGTCTCATATCCTAATACTTTCAAGCTAACCTATATGAAGTTGACTCTAGTACATAATCAAGCGACTCTTTAAATGAGTTTTGGTTCACTAAAATATGACAACCAAACTTGACATACCAACGCTTGGTGGGTTTAACCGAGCTATGCTCTAACAGTTTTGGCAACTAAACTTGACAAACAAGCTTGAGATAGCAACGCTTGCGAATTCGACCGAGAAGTGCTCTAACAATAACTCCTTAGTAGATTCTTCCGAATCCCGAGGGAAAAACAAGATTTGTGAGATTGTATCAGAATCCGAAATGGAACTCACCAGATCGTTAAAAATTTTTGCTGAAATCATTGATTTTCAAGTTTCTCAAATTAAGACTCTTGAAGAAAAGAATGATCCGCTTATTGATGAATTTGATAAATCACTTGAAAGGGAACGTGAACTCTACAACTTCATTGAATCTCTCTCTAACAATATCGAAAAATTGGTTCAAGAAACTACTCTACAGCGAGAAAAGATTAGTATGCTTGAAGATACTGTTAAAGAAGACTCAATTAGAGAAGAACGTCTAGTCAAGGCTCATTTATCAAAAATAAACAGTTATCGTGTTGAAAAAGAGAAACTTGTTGCATCTCTTCGATATGCCCGAGAACAGTGTAACACCTTGAAAAAGTAAAACTCTGCTTTGATGAATAAGGCATCATCTGCACCTTCTTCTGATACTCACAAGACTTTACCTGGCGTGGAGAAGAGTTCCTCCAAGGAATTACCCACTGTGAATCACTTGCAAAATTTTCATGTGCCGGAAGAAGTTATGGGTCAAAGCAATCATGTCTCAAATCCACGATGTTGTTCCTTCCGTGGAAAAAAGAATCACTATGCTCTTCATTGTTTTGCCAGAAAGAAACAGATTTATGATCTCCATAATTTGCTTCTTTGTACTTTCAATGGAGTAAATCGTATAGCGACATCTACAGTGAATTTCTTTCCTGCAGAAAACCAGAAATCTTATAAAAATGATCTCTATTCTAGAAATCATTACAGGTTGCATGTTCCCCGTAATGGTATAAGCTCTTATGCCACTAATGAAAACTTTCCATGTGCTTATAAGAACAAGTCTGGTAAGTATAGATCAAGAAGATGGAAATCCTCCAACTCCTCTCTGCTGGAACCAATTTCTAGAGGTCCTAGACTTAGTCCTCAGAAAAATCCTTCTGATGGATTTTTGAAAGAGTTTATGACAAATTCCTCTGGAATAAGTTAAATTCGATGGATGGAAGGAAATACACAGTGGAAACGCTCAAAAAATTGTACAACTCTTCTCCCATGATTCGTAGTGAGATCACTTCTCACTCCTTTACCTGATTCTAGGTAATATCATCCTTGAATCTATCTTGAGAGGTGCAAGGATGATGATTATGGGGATCTCAAGATTAGTTGTATATTTTTTGTTTAGGCATTTTCATGTCAATCAATCTGAGTATTGCGATCATGCTATCATGACTCAGGCTCTAATTTAAAATAATTATTGAGCTATGTTATCAAACACCGTGTTTCCTCTTATTGGATTTTTTCTTAATCCATCTTTCTCTTGTGACTAGTCCACGTACGTCTGTGTCCCTTTCCTGCGAGTTCATAGGGTTTCCTTAATGAGAATTTCTTCTATTTACTCAGTTACATATATATATTCTATATTGTATTGATCCATCCATAACAAAAAATTATATGGAGAACTCTGTAAAATCTCAAGAGAGGAGGAAGACACTCAAGGACGTGATTCGATTCAAGAGATGGTTCTAAAGAAGATGCTTGCAAGGAAAGAACACAACCTCTGGATTGGTGAATCTGTCAAGGATTTAACTCGTTTTCAGAATAATTAAAAGATCGAGTTTGCAAATATTCGACTGAAAATAAACTAACTCTTAGATGGTCAGGCCAGAATCCTTGCAAATCAAAATATTCTGATACGGAATCAAAAGAAGCTCATTATGGACTGTGTCAAGGCTAGACAACTTGCTCGGGTTGTTGATCGTAAAGTTTGTGTTCTAACTCACGAACATGGTGTGTCTATGTTCAAGAGAATAAAGGAAAACAGTGATACCTTCTACGATGGATTCACTGAAATGTATGAGGTTCTCAAAGAACTTTGATTATGTCTAGGAAACTTCTTATGAGAATTTTATTCTTGTTTTTTTTAAGAAGGATAACTAGGGTTTGTAATAGCCATTATTGTGAGTACACATAGATATGTCAAACGTTTTCATCTTCAATGTTTTTAAATTTATTTATTTAAATTATAAGTTATTTGGAAGATGATTTTTGCAGTATTAATCTTTATGGTTTCAGATATTGCAAATTGTTATGGGATGTGTTGTTTATGTCCGTGAACTTTGACTGTCCCATACTTGTTCAAAAGTTGTCTCTGTTATGTCGGTGTTAAAGTATTGATAAAAGATAGAATGAACTTTTGAATACAAAGTCAAGCCTATTATGTCATTATGAAAATATTGATGGAAGATAGGATGAGCTTTTGTTTACAAAGATTAAGTCTATTATATATCATTGTGCAAATAGTGATGAAAAATAGAATGAATCTTTGTTTATTCCGCGGTATTGGACTTTCATTGATCCACATCTTTGTGCATATACTGTGTTGCTCTGTAAGTTCTCTTATATTGAGCATGGCCAATTGAATTGATCATTTTTGTGGCTAATTCAATTGTGATTTTTGGATACAAATTCATGTTCTCATGTGATTTTATTATGTCCAAAGAAATCCTTCTTTTCTCGTAAAATTAAGGTCGCTCTTGTTGTTCCTTCGGGAATGACATTTTATGGGTGAGAGTTCTTTTTGAACTTGCGCTTAATTTCCAAATCTTTGTGGGGAATGCGGCTGTGGAATATTATAGGAGTTATCTTGTATCTTTATAAACTCCTTGATGAATGCATTTATCTTCGGCTATATGATTGCATCTAAATAAGTTGGTATATTATTCTATTTTGGTCATGAAGTATCTCTATGAAAATTTCATGAGGATCCCACTAGTTTTCGTAACTTTGCCAATTTATATTGACAAAAATGGGGAGAATTAATGTGTAGTTTCATACTACAAATACATATGGCTTACGGATCATTATGTAAGGGGGAGTGGTTTTCATGTCGAGATGAAGTATTGACTAAATGGGAGTGAAACATATCACCATAGTATTGTTATCAAAGTTGTGATACAATTGAACTTTGATGATGCGTAATGGTACTATGCCACTGTATAACAATGATTGAGAGCAACTGTTTTCTCATTATTATCGTTACGGATCTTCAACAACTATGATAGTGAGTTGAACACGTTTAGAATCATGGAGTACTTGAAAGTGACGAATATTTCGAGTCGTGTTGAAGATGCCAAGGAGATCAATCATTTGGATAAAAAGATGCAAAGTTTTATTTATCTTGGAATCCTTATGTAGTGATAGTTTTTTCACTAAATTGACAAAGGGGGAGATTGTTAGAGCACTGCTTGGTCGAACTCGCATGTTGTTATATCAAGCATGTTTGTCAATGTTAGTGATCAAAACTATAAGTCTTGATTTCTAGTCTACTTATAGATGTCTCTGACTAGGACATAGATTGTGTAGTTGAGCCTTAGACTTCACGGCGTTCATCATTTGAAGACGAAGAACTACTAAGGATAGCTTGTGGAACTTCATCAACAAAACTTATGTGGAGACCAAAACTCATCTATCACTTGGAAAGTCTATTTCTACTCTATCTCCTATATTGAGACATAAGTCGTGTTACAATATAGTTTTCTATTATACACATTTGAGATTTCGAGCTGAGTTTTACTCGCTTACATATTTTTCGAAATATGTGTTCGCAAAGCTTTCGCTTCGACCAAGTTCATCTTATATTCTTGATGCAAGTCAAAAGATGATCATGTGAAAATTTCCGAGTAACATTTTACATGGTTTCTGTGATACAATCATTTGGAGTAGACTTGGAATATTTCGTTATGATTATTTTAATAACTTGAAAATTGCTTTGATGCAAATAATGTGTGAAAACGGCTATTGTCATCCTCTAAGAAAGTTTCAATGATTGAAATAAGAGTTTAGAACACTTAACCATTATTGGATATGACATGTTGTGTACTCTTGCACATATATAATTCATGTCCGGAAACCATAGTATGCGTACCCGTACGCTTACATGCTGGCTTGAGAAATCCGGGAACCTAAGTATGCGCACCCGTTTGCGTACTGGCGTAAGGTTCATGTCCGAATATTTCTGCTGGGATTGGAAGTATGCGTACCCGATTGCGTACTGGTGAAACCCAATCTTGGTACGGGTATTTCATGTATGCGTACCCGTTTCCATACTTGAAGGTTAAAGTTCTAAAATCAGTTTTACATGAACTTAAACATTTATATAATAAGGAATGCAATCTTTGCAAACCGTGGCTATAATGTTCATGAATTGATTCGAATGAATCAAACCGATTTTGCTTCAATTGTGTTCTTGTATACTTCTATGAGAATATAGCATTTGAACAACTCTTTAAATAGTTTCATTTAAGTCATTTGAACTAGTTATGGTTAAGATGAATAAGGTTGATATGAGAGTGATCATATGGCTAACCTCGGTTAACTATTGTTGAGCCAACATGGTGTACACGTTTAGGTACTGAAAAGACGAGGGTACCCAAATATACCTCAATCTAAAACTTTTCCACATATAAGTCCTTTTCTCCGAAAGTGATTGTCTATGGACTGAGTCGAGACAATATAACTAATCGGTTCACACTTCGTGTGATCATCTATGGATACGAGATCGAGACAATACGACAACAAGATAACTTATGTGATTGACTATGGATACAAGATCGAGAAAATGCAACAACGAAGTATGTTTACCTGATAAATGGTTCGGACTTAACCAAACACAAATAGGATTACTATCAAGTAAATAGGAATTAATGTTTGTCTAATTTACTTTAAATTATAATAACAACAATTATAATTACGGAAAATAAAAGTAAATGACATAGCAAGATTTTGTTAACGAGGAAACCACAAATGCCGAAAAACCTCGGGACCTTGTCCATAATTGAATACTATCAGGATTAAGCCTCTATACAAAATCAAACCAACTTCGTATAGTTGAGACCAAGCAACTAAACCTATAGTTCACCTAGTTCCGTCTGTATTCTCACGCCTCCGGCCTATAATAAGTCACGTACTTGGAACAATTCCTTTGGTTCGTATTCCAAACATTAAAGGAATAACAAATATGTTTGGTATCAACTCTTTTCAACCAAGTGATATGAGTTCGGCAAAAGGCTCTTCTGTTTATCTCAATAAACTCCTTTGTCAGTTTCTTAGATATATCTTATCATCAACTACCAAAGTAATTGTTAAGATTTTGTAATAAATACTTTTAATCACAAATAATTGTATTGATGCCAATCTACACAACTAATCAATCTAATATACCACAAGGATAAACCGATTATAGTTGGATCCTCTTTTACCGAAACAATGGATTATCACAAGACGTCTTTAGATCTACAAACAGTCTAAAGATCCCCGTCGAAACTTCGATCTAGTTTGAGTGAATCTTATATCAGAACAGAAGATTCTCAAGCATAAACAAACTAGGTGCAATCAAAGTTCAACCATCGTTAGTCAATCAAATCAATCGAAAACTAATAATAAACCGCAATTATCTAGTTTCCCACCAATGGTACTAATAGATCTTCTCAATCCCAAAGAAGTCTTTAAACTGAGCGGCCATAAGAGATTTCGCCTAATTAGGTTACTTTCCTCTCCGAATAGGCGGCCCCACCAGTAACAACACAACTAGGTAGTTTTGCTGGCTCTAAGGATTAGTTTGTTAGAAATGCAAACTTTGATATTTATATACCAAGGAGGTTTGGACACCAAGGAATTTCCAAAACCGAAAATATTCTCAAGATATGAAATATATTCCAAATTAGGTTTCCATAATTCCTGGAAATGCTCTGTCCAAAATAATGACCGAAAATCTCTTAGAAAATCTCCAACTAGCAAATGCACATTACTAATTTTCATTTTCCAAAAATAAAATTAAAAATCTTAAATAAAAGATTTTCAATTTATTTTATTCGATCCGGAATTTTCTTCCTTTAGCTATTAAGGAATATCTTTGAACAACTAAAGATAAGTGTTACTGCACATGTTCAAAGTATGTCGATATCCTTACTTTGTAAGTCCTCTTTCATACTTACAACCTTGAAACCGATTTGCCACACTTCCAGACAAGTTTAGAATTGGTTCATATGACTTTCAAGAACTACGTGATTGATCAAGAACACCCAATCACCAAACATGGGTTTCACGGTTCTACCAAAACAAGTTTCGGTTCTACCTCCATGTGAGTACTTTGCATAGTCACGCTAGTTACCAAAATTCGGTTGACTAGGTACTAGGATCAGTTCCCCACATACATATGGTATCTAACTTGTACTTGCTGCACATGTCCATAGGATCGCTTCCTTTTTGCCTAAAAACGTGTTGCACATGTCCATAGGATCGGTTCCCCTTTCTACTAAAAACTTGTTGCACCTCATACAAGGATTGATTCCCCTTTGTGATAGGTTGCACATATTACTAGGATCGGTTCCCCTTTACCCAGAGTCGGTCATACCAATAACACTAAATCGATCATACCATCTCAGGTGATTACTTAAGATCAGTTTCACTAATAAAAGTCACACCAATACAAAAGTCAGGCCTTTGTGAATAGTTTTACCAAGAACATAAACAAGTCATGAGCGGTTATACCAATCACACGTATTGGTAGTTCAAAAGATATGCAATGAATAACAATACCAATAATGCTTGGCGATTTCTCTTTCGATTCAGAAAACAAATTCATGGATTTACTTCCTTAAAACAAATGTAAAACATTGTTTCCTAGGATGAAATCTTCACCTTAAACCCATACATAATCACAATAGCGTTCAAACAATTATGTCGATGTCTTATCTACAAAGTTTAATGGTTAAGCAATAAACCTCGTATTGTATTCCTTAATACTATGTTTAACTAGAGTATAATCATTCATGCTTCGGAGTTTTGTTTTCAATATGCACGACTTGAAAGATACGTTAGGTAGTGAAACAGTTCAAGTCAAATATCACTAACCTCAAGTGGAAGGATGATGTTGTCGTTGTAGCTCCTTACTTTTTCACTTCTTCAAGTCTTCTCAATACTTGTAATGTCTCATATCCTAATACTTTCAAGCTAACCTATACGAAGTTGACTCTAGTATATAATCAAGCGACTCTTTAAATGAGTTTTGGCTCACTAAAATATGACAACCAAACTTGACATACCAACGCTTGGTGGGTTCAACCGAGCTATGATCTAATAATCTCCCCTTTTGTCAATTTTAGTAACAAAACTCTTACATCATATAGATAAAAAAATTACAAGAATTCATTACACATACGCCTGATTCCTGAATTCAACAGCACAATAACCTGTATATATTCAATCCATAAATGTCATTGTTGACATTATAATAACAAAGTTAATACTCCCCCTAAAGGTAAGATAGGTAGATTTTCAATCCGCATGTCTTTGTTATTCCTTTGTAGTCCATATAACTACAAGTATCATTTGATATGCTACTCCTCCTTAGTCTATGCTTTTACTCTTTCGTTAGATAAACGTTTAAGCACCAATGTCCTTTCCCTTAGGGATACCAATCAATATAAATCAATACCAGTATCACTTGTTTACTCCATATATTTCTCCCCCTTTTTATCACAAAATGACAAAGAAACAAAAAAATAAAGGACAAACCGAAAGGATCTTACAAATCTTAATAGACTTGCAACCTATAGAGTTAAGCACGAGGGTTCCGCACACCATTTTTGATAACCAATATCAAAACCGAAACTACAAAGTAATTTTATTTTGATATGTTACGAACAAAGCAATTTCCCGAAGCAATTTTCCCTAATAGTTTAGAAAACCAAAAATCGACTAAGCACCTTAGTTCCTTTGCTAAACCGATTGTACAAATACAATCGCTTGTTCGATAAGACCAAAATAAAGCTAACTCTATTTTTCTCATCAGGTTCTAATTCCATATAACTTAGACCTTTTAAATTTTAAACAAGACAAGTTTTAGGTTAGTTAACTAGCATTTCTTGTTAAGGCATTCGATTAGACTTGAATAACTGAAACCTCCACTTTGATAAGTCTAACTAAGATCAGAACTAACTTAGTTTCTCTTATCCGGAATTGAATTGGACTAAACAATTCATCCCATAAACCTTTTCTTTCGTTAAGCCATAAAAAATTCATACAAACCAAATAAATCAACTTGAATAATTATTCACCCCAACCGGAAGCAATTGAAACAACATAGATATTAAAGCACTGCAATTGCACCGAAATTTTGTAAGACTAAACGATTGATACCAAACAATAAAGCAAGATAACAATAGTTTTTCTTAACCGGAACCAATTGAATCACACACACATCCATACAAAAATATTCTCCTTTAATATAGAATAACCGAAAAACTGTCTCTCACGGAAGTTAACTTGTAGTAGGCTAGAGTCTGTAGCGGCTTAATACAGTATGGTTTTCAAATCTTGACTAGGTCCCGGGGTTTTTCTGCATTTGCGGCTTCCTCGTTAACAAAATTCCTGGCGTTTATGTTATTTCTTTTCCGCATTATATTTGTTTATGTAATTGAAATATCACAGGTTGTACGTAGTTCAATCACAGTTGATAAATCCGACCTTATTTGTTGGATATAACTTGATTGACACTTGGGCACTGGTCTTTGGTACCGTCCAAGTATTTCTCATATCAATCAGGCTCACGTATTTTTATCTGTTTGATTTCCTGATTGTATTGAGAAATAAATAAAGTTCTTTGATATATTTCTTGATTGAGTCTCACTTTTAAGTTGGTGCTCTCGGAATTATATTGGGGTTTAGTACATACAGATTGTCGAACAAATTATTGGGTGTGGTTGTTATACCCACGCTATTTCAATTGGTATCAGAGAACGAAAACACGCTAAGACCTCATAAGTATGTGTTTGTAGCAATCTGACTCTATGAACAGAAGTGCTATCTCTACAAAAGTACCGCAAGTCTTCGATGGCTCGAATTACTTATGGTGGAAAATAACTATGCGTGCCTTTCTTTAAACGCAAGATTTTCAATCATGGGTTTGTATTGTAAATAGATATAATCCTCCTTTAGTTACAATAGTCGGTGTAACCGTTGCAAAGGATAATGGTGATTATGATGATGTCGAGATTCTTGCTGCGAAGCAAATTTCCGAAGGTTTAAATATTATCGTCCATGCTGAAAATGAGGGGGTATAACAACCATACCCAACAATTCGTTTGGAAATCTGAGAGGACTTACTCCAATATACTTTCTAGAGAATCAACTAGACAGCCAGACTCAACCTAGAGAAAAGTATATACAAGAGTTTATATCTGTGTTTCACAATGTAATCAGCAAATCAAACAAATAGATATCCGCGAGCCTGATTATTATGCGAAACAACTTGAACGGTACCAAAGACCAATGTTCAAGTGTCAATCAATTTAAATCAACAACCAAAGGTTGGATTATCTAATTGATTGATCTTAACGCACAACCTGTGATATTTCAATTATATAAACAAATATAATGCGGAAGAAAAATAACACATACACCAGAATTTTGTTAACGAGGAAAACCGCAAATGCAGAAAAACCCTGGGACCTAGTCCATCTTTGAACACCACACTGTATTAAGCCGCTATGGACACTAGCTTACTACCAATGAACTTCAGATTGGACTTTAGTCGAACCCTAATTAATCTCATATTGATTCAAGGTACAGTTGCGTTCCTTAGGTCTCTGATCCCAGCAGGATACTACGCACTTGATTCCCTTAGCTGATCTCACCCACAACCAAGAGTTGCTACGACCCAAAGTCGAAGACTTGATAAACAGATCTGTCTCACACAGAAAAGTCTATATTGGAATAGATAAATCTGTCTCCCACAAAAATACCTATGATTTTTGTTCCGTCTTTCGATAAATTATGGTGACCAGGAACCAATTGATAAACTGGTCATATATTCCCGAAGAACAGCCTAGTATTATCAATCACCTCACAATAATCCTAATCGACTAGCGAAACAAGATATTGTGGAATCACAAACGATGAGACAAAGGTGTTTGTGATTACTTTTCTATCTTGCCTATCAGAGATATAAATCTCGAGACAATTCTTACAATTATACTCAACACGATAGAAACAGCAAGATCAGATCACGCAACTACAGAGAAAATAGTTGGGTCTGGCTTCACAATCCCAATGAAGTCTTTAAGTCGTTAAACTACAGGGTCTCGAGAGGAACCTAAGGTTAAAGAAGAATCGACTCTAGATTATGCAACTAGTAACACATAGAAGTGTAGGGATTAGGTTTCCCAGTTGCTAGAGTTCTCCTTTATATAGTTTTCAAATTAGGGTTTCCAATCTTAGTGACCTTGGTAACAAAGCATTCAATATTCACCGTCAAATGAAAAACCCGATTCAACCAAGCTAATATCTTTCAACTGTTAGATCGAACTTAGCTTGTTACACACAAATGAAATGTACCCTCATTTAGGTTTAAGTAATCGTACCTGTTAGAGTATAGCTCGGTTGAACCCACCAAGCGTTGGTATGTCAAGTTTGGTTATCATATTTTAGTGATCCAAAATTCATTTAAGGAGTCGCTTGATTATGTACTAGAGTCAACTTCGTATAGGTTAGCTTGAAATTATTAGGATATGAGACATTACAAGTATTGCGAAGACTTGAAGAAGTGAAGAAGTAAGGAGCTATAACGACAACATCATCCTTCCACTTGAGGTTAGTGATATTTGACTTGAATTGTTTCATTCCCTAACGCACTTAGAGTGTGGCCAGCCCATGCCTGCCGGTCCTCTTTTCCACCGGCCAATCAGATTGCTCTAAATGCGCCATATGCATTCGGGATACGACCATACCTCATGCTCGCGGGTCCCATTTTCTATCGACCAATCAGGTCGTTCTAAACCCGCCACACGCATTAAAAGGCCAAACTATACCAAACGGCCACCATGCTAATCGGCATGCCAAACGTGCCCTGCCGCGCCAACATGCCAATCGGCATGCCAAACATGCCATGTCGCGCCAACATGCTAATCGGCATGCCAACATGCCACTCCACCGCAGTAACATGCCAATGTGCCAAACACAGCGCAACTACGTGCTAACCCACTTTTTGTTCGTAGCCAATGCCATAACAGATTCCAGTTAGGGTATTCCGATCAGAACACGATTCCTGCTTTAGTGGCATTAGTCGAAACCCTAATTTTTGGTTGTGGCCCAAATTACGCCACTTTGGCCCCACAACATGCACGAGCCATGCGGGACCCATAAAACCCTAAAAAAGGCGCCATGCCATGGCCACCCATGGCTATCCTTGCGCCTGTGGTCGTTCCCACATTATACACCTGCTATAATTCCTTTGACGCGGCCATGGCACCGTCTGCACAAAAAACGTCACCATGCCGCGACCACATGCCACACGCTCTAATTAGGGTTGCGGCATGCCAAACCCTAATTTAGGCAGGCGCCACTGCACCATTATGCCACTACTGGTGCCAACAAGATGTGGCCATAATCAACGTCCACCTTCTCTCATAAATTGCAATCTCACCCGTCCAACTTCGCCACGGAGTTAACCGGCCCATAACAAGTCTCAGGTGACTAAACAAGACTAACCTAATAGCGTCACACGCCATTTTTCTACGACAATTCTCATGACTTAACTTGCCACACATGATTATCCGCCATTTTGTTGGCGTACGATTAATCAGAATAGATAGGTCTTGCACACAAGACCCACTCAGCAATCTGCTGCACTTTTTCCACGAAAATACTCGAGACATCAAACATGTCACAAACTAGGGGATGCTCATCAGGGTATTGGCCTGGCGGGTTACAGCGTGCGGTGTGCAACACGCCCATTATAAGAAAGTGTCAGGAAAGTGGACAGTTAGTGGCAGCAAGAAGTAGTGGGTATAAACTAACATGTTTCCCCTCATAGTAGGGACGTGGTTTCTAGCATTTACACATTACCCCACTCCTCCATCACTCAACCACTCCCACTTCCTATGAGATTAGGGTGCGTTCATTTATGACTTGTATAAATAGGTTTTTGCCTATTTCGACCAAACAAGAGCTTTTGGTTAACAACAACATGAGTATCCATAAAAACACCAAAGAACTGATAGCTTACATTTCGCAAGCCAGTTCCATATTCTGATACAAGTCATAAAACATCCACACCTTCAGAATTAACCATTCTGGTCTCAGCACCTTCTTCACTTCCCTCCCTAAGACCAACCCTTCTCCTTCACTTTGTGACCGAAGCAAGCATGGAATGGCCATTTCTTGGTTTAGGGCAGGATTGTATAGATTGATCTCTCGAATCTAAAGTACTCTTGTGCAGTGCATTTGTTTAAGGTTTAAATTCGTTTCTCGGCGGCACACCCAAATTTTCCAAAACCAGCAGAATCAGTTTTTACCCCAAAACAACTGGCGACCACAGTGGGAGATTAATCTCTCAGTTGCAAAATCAGTTTCTCAGGATTCATTCCATTTTTTCTCAATTTCAAAAGGGTGGATCTTAGATCCAATTCAATTATTAAACTCAATTTAGGTTCAACAACCAATTTCAATTCTGGTGTTCCATTTGCTAAGAAGCTTCACAAAAATGCTATTACAAGCAATGCTACTGGAAATGCCTTGGATAGCTGAACACCAGTAAATCTCCCAGATGAAAGGACCATAAATCCGCGTGAAGACACATGAAGATGTGATTACTACTTAGGAGGGCACAATGGATTCTCTCGCGGTCCGAATGAAGCAGCCACATCTGCGACACCATAAGTGTTACATGGAGCAAGACGGAAACGCCTCAAAGTTATCACCGTTATTAATGTCTCCAGGGTCCACACAAATTTTGTTAAGAAAAAGCAATAAATATACGAAATAAAATCAGGCTTTTCTTAAACAGGAATACGATTAACTAACAAACTTGTTACCTCAAATTTCGTATCCTCTTCTCCAGTATGTTTTCATATTCTTCCAGGGAGAATTGATGTCGAAATATCATTATGTTGTCATCCTTATGCAAAACAAAAGAATAACAACAACCAACCTTTACCAGAGAAAGGTTGAAAACCGGTTTTAACTATTGCAAGCAAAAGTTGAAAACCCCGAAACACATATGCTTTTATGATAAACC
This sequence comes from Papaver somniferum, assembly GCF_003573695.1. NCBI lineage: Eukaryota > Viridiplantae > Streptophyta > Magnoliopsida > Ranunculales > Papaveraceae > Papaver > Papaver somniferum. The sequence goes on along the minus strand of NC_039361.1, from coordinate 119,141,595 downwards.
AAACGATTCAACATATTGTGACTTTTTCGTATATTGCTTCAATCATAACCCCTCATGATCCTTTGATAAAGCCTACTAACATGTGCTAGAAGTTAATCCTACTAAACCAAAAAGTCAAGTAAACCATAAGGGTTCACAACATTATGAGATCAAATATCAAGGTAGTAAAACCGAAATCAAACATCCCATAAACATACATAGGAATAACATAAAGCATTCAAGCACATGCTATGTAAATCAAAAACCATCACAAGAAAAATTATAAATCAAATAATTTTATTCATAATTAGGGTTGCGGCATGCTATTAGAGCATAGCTCGGCTGAACCTACCAAGCGTTGGTTTGTCAAGTTTGGTTGTCATATTTTAGTGAAGCAAAACTCATGTTAAGAGTCGCTTGATTATGTAATAAGAGTCAACTTCGTATAGGTTAGATTGAAAGTATTAGGATATGAGACATTACAAGTATTTCCAATATTTGAAGATGTGAAGAAGCAAGGAGCTACAACGACAATAATCATCCTTCCACTTGAGGTTAGTGATATTTGACTTGAACTGTTTCATTCCCTAACGTATCTTTCAAGTCGTGCATATGGAAAAGAAAACTGCGAAGCATATTTAAACTCTAGATAGATATATTATTAAGGAATACAATACGAGAATTATTGCTTAACCACTAAACTTTGTAGATAAGACATCGCCATAATCATTTGAATTCCATTGTGATTATGTATGGGTATGAGGTGAGGATTTCATCCTAGGGAACAATGTTTACATGTGTTCTAAGGAAGTAAGTTCATAAACTTGTTTGTGAATCGAAAAGGAAATCGCCAGGTGTTATTGGTTTTGTTATTCATTGATTATCTTATGAACAAACAATATGTGTGATTGAGTATAACCGCTCACAACTTGTTTGTGTTCTTGTTAGAACTATTCACAAAGGCCTGACTTATATATTGGTATGACTTTTATTAGTGAAACCGATATTAAGTAATCACCTGAGATGATATGATCGGGTTTGTGATTTTATGTCTGACCAAAACTGGAAAAAAGGGAACCGATCCTAGTAAGAGGTGCAGTACGTCACAAAAGGGAATCAGTCTTGTATGAGGTGCAGCAGGTTTATAGTAGAAAGGGGAACCAATCTTATGGACATGTGCAACACGTTTTTAGGAAAAGGTGTAAGAGCACTACGCGGTCGAACTCGCATGCGTTGCTATATCAAGCATGTTTGTCAATGTTAGTGATCAAAACTATAAGTCTTGATTTCTATTCTATTATAGCAAAGTCTCGGACTAGGATAGTAAGTGTAGTTGAGCTCAAGGACTTCATGGCGATTCATCATACAAGTGAAAGAACTACTCAAGGAACCGGTGGAACTTCTCGACAAAAAGGTATGTGAAGACTTGAACTTATCTGTCACTCAAAAGTCTATCTATTTATCTCCTACTTCTTGAGACAAAAGTCGTATGCTATATATATATAGACTTAGATTATACACATTTGGTATTTCGAGCTGAGTATACCTCGCCTATCTATATCTCGAAATATGTGTTGGTAAGCGTTTCACTTTGACCGTGTTTTTCTTTACCTAGTGACGCAAGTCATGATATGTTTCAGTTATCTTGAAAATTGTTTTGACGAGAAATAGTGTAACAACTACATAACGTTATCTAAGAATATTTCAATGATTGGAATGAGAGTTTAGATTACATAACCAATGATGGACATAAGTATGTTGTGGAAACACATATGTGCATAAGTCCTATACTGGAAGAATCGCTAGTAGCCAAGTCCGCGAACTGCCGAAGTTCTCAAACCCAAGAATTTCTGCTGGAGTTAACAAAATGCTTGTGTGAGCCAAGTCCGCGAACCCAGTCCGTGAACCCAGTCCGCGAACCGACGAAGTTATCAAACCCAAGAATTTATGCTGGAGTTTGTAAACTCTATCCAGTACCTTAAGTCTGCGGACCTAGTCTGCGAACTTGAGAAAGGTTATATATCTGAAGATGATTTATGAACTTAAACTTATAAAGACTAAGGAATGCTTTTGCAAACCGTGGCTATCAAGTTCATGAACCGATTCATGTGAATTAAATCATGTTTTCTTCAATTGTGTCTTGTGTAGTACATGAGATTTCCTTGCAATTGAACAACTCTCTAACTAGTTCATATGAGTCATTTGAACTAGTTATGGTGAAGAAGAAAATGGTTGGTATGAAATTCTCAAATGGATAACCTTTTGGTTGACTATTGTTGAACCAACAATGCACATGTTTGGGTACGGTTAACAAACCTAGAAGCGTGCACTTCATTTGTGTATAACAAGCTAAGATTTTGATCTAACGGTTGAGATATATTAGATTGAATTTAAATCAGGTTTTCAACTAACGCTGGATAGTGTTTGCTTTGTGAGCAAGGCGAAACCCTGATTTGAAAGACTATATAAAGGAAACATCTTGAAAATTGCTTTGACGAGAAATAGTGTAACAACTATATAATGTTATCTAAGAATGTTTCAATGATTGGAATGAGAGTTTAGATTACATAACCAATGATGGACACAAGTATGTTGTGGAAACACATATGTGCATAAGTCCTATACTGGAAGAATCGCTAGTAGCCAAGTCCGCGAACTGCCGAAGTTATCAAACCCGAGAATTTCTGCTGGAGTTAACAAACTGCTTGTGTGAGCCAAGTACGCGAACCCAGTCCGTGAACCCAGTTCGCGAACCGACGAAGTTATCAAACCCGAGAATTTCTGCTGGAGTTTGTAAACTCTATTCAGTACCTTAAGTCTGCGAACCTAGTCTGCGAACTTGAGAAAGGTTATATATCTGAAGATGATTTCTGAACTTAAACTTATAAAGACTAAGGAATGCTTTTGCAAACCGTGGCTATAAAGTTCATGAACCGGTTCATGTGAATTAAATCATGTTTGCTTCAATTGTGTCTTGTGTAGTACATGAGATTTCCTTGCAATTGAACAACTCTCTAACTAGTTCATATGAGTCATTTGAACTAGTTATGGTGAAGAAGAAAATGGTTGGTATGAAATGCTCAAATGGCTAACCTTTTGGTTGACTATTGTTAAACCAACAACGCACACGTTTGGGTATGGTTAACAAACCTAGAAGCGTGCACTTCATTTGTGTATAACAAGCTAAGATTTCGATCTAACGGTTGAGATATATTAGATTGAATCCAAATCAAGTTTTCATCTAACGGTGGATAGTGTTTGCTTTATGAGCAAGGCGAAACCATGATTTGAAAGACTATATAAAGGAGACATCTAGCCTTGTGCAAAACTAATCCCCACACCTCACGTGTGATACTTTTGCGTGCTAGAGTCGGTTCTCCTTTAACCTTTGGTTTTCTTCTTCTAAAACCAGGTTAACGACTTAAAGACTTCATTGGGATTTTGAAGCCAGACTGATACTACTTTTATCGTAGTTGTGTGATCTGATCTTGCATCTTCTAACGTAAGAGTACAATCAGATTAACCTCTCCAACAGGCAAGATATAAAAAGTAATCACAAACATCTTCATCTCATCGTTTGTTATTCCACGATATCTTGATTTGCTACCATATGATTAAGATTGTAGTGAGGTGATTGATTAATCTAGGCTGTTCTTCGGGAATATAAGACCGGATTATCAATTGGTTTCTGTTCACCTTGATTTTATATCAAAAGACGAAACAAAAACTTTATGCTTTTTTTGTGGGAAACAGATTGATCCTTTGATAGACTTGTCTGTGTGAGATAGATTTGTTTATTATCAAAGCCTGCGGTTTTGGGTCATAGAAACTCTTAGTTGTGGGTGAGATCATCTAAGGGAATTGAGTGCGTAGTATCCTGCTGGGATCAGAGGCGTAGGGGTGCAACTGTACCTTTGATCAGCGGAAGATTGATTGGGGTTCAACTACAGTCCAGTCCGAAGTTAGCTTGGAGTAGGCTAGTGTCTGTAGCGTCTTAATACAGTGTGTATTCAATCTGGACTAGGTCCCGGGGCTTTTCTTCATTTGCGGTTTCCTCGTTAACAAAACTTCTGGTGTCTGTGTTATTTCTTTTCCGTATTATATTTGTTATATAATTGAAATAATACAGGTTGTGCGTTTAGATCAATCAATTGGAGAGTCCGACCTAACGGTTGTTGATTGATATTGATTGATCCTTTGGTACCATCCAAGTTATTCCTTGTGTTTGATTAAAGACTCGCCGATTTCTATTAGTTCGAGTAAATCAAAACAAGAGAGAGATATTAACTCCTTGAGATACTTTTACCTAGATTGAGTTTTACTATCTAGTTTATTCTCTAGAAAGTATTTCGGAGTAAGTCCATACAGATTTTTTATCGAATTGTTGGGTGTGGTTGTTAGACCCCCGCTTTTTCAATTGGTATCAGAGCAGGCAAACACGTTCAAGACCTTACAAGTCTGTGTTTGTAGTGATCTGACTGTATGGACAGTTGTGCTATCTCAGTAAACGTACCACCAGTCTTCGATGGCTCTAATTACTTATGGTGGAAAATTGCTATGCGAGCTTTTCTTCAAGCACGTGATTTTCAATCATGGGTATATTGATAGACGCATTTATGTGTCTATTTTGGCCTCAATGTTCCGTATTGTTGGTACTCTTTTTCGTACTTATATGGCGTTTTGTGTGTTTGTAGGTATTTTTTTGGAAATAAATATTGTTGGAAAATTCGGCTCGAAAAGTTGCTCGGAGTACCCCCCGGAGGAGTTTTGCTATACGGACCCCCACTTTTTCTAAGGGGAACCCACGTCTATATGTAGCCCATTTGTCTATAGCACCCATTTGCTGAAGGCACCCCAAGACCGGATAGGGGGCGACCCTTCTTCTTCATTTCAAATTTCATTCTTGGCGGGAAGAAGAGTTTCACCCCTGGTAGAGTTTTCGATCAGATTTTGGATGGGTTAGAGGTAGGCTGAATCGCTGAAACTTCATGGGTGGACGCGATATGACTATATAACGTCGGTATGGGTTTTATTTTAGACAAAATTTGGCTGAATCATCGCGTGGAGAAAAACAGAGCTTCATGAAGTTTTCACGGGTTTAGTTGAATTGCAGAGAGTTTCTCAAGTATTGGAGAGAGTTTATCCTGTTATGGAACATGATATGAATGAGATAGAGTGTGTAACACATCTCTAGGCGTGTGGAAACAAAAAAACAGGAAAGAAAATCTCCCCGAAAATAATTTGTATCACCCGAGTAATGAGAGAATATTTGAGAGTTTAATGCGATATTTGGAGGTTCTGTTGGGTATATATAGGGTGCTGGGGAATCATATAATGCATGGAGTGATTGGGGAGGAAACAGAGATCAACAGCGTGAGCAATCGCCATTTGCAGAGAGAAGTTTCTGCCGCTGCAGAACTGAAGAACACGAAGAGCATAAGACGCTTGTGGACAGTCGTTCATGCTACAGTGTGAACGACAAGTACTTGAGGGTCACAGCGCTACAGAATCAGAGACAATTTGGTTATATCGTTCTGTAATAGTGTCCATTGTAACAGATATAAGTGTTACGAATCTCTGTTTTCATATATTTTCATCCTTGTAAGCACCTTTTGAGCAATGAAATCGATTTTTGAGCGTGTTTCCATTACGATGAGCTAAACCCATCCTCTGGGGCGACGGAGGAAGCCAAGTTTCACAAATATGGTAACTCTATCAATTCTTGTTACGACTATTTGCACTATTATTCAATTGATTTATGAGTTTCATTGAATGGTTGTGATTACAATTGATGGGTCATGCTTATCTTAGATGTTTTGATGTCATATGCTTTAGTTTTACACCCATTACTTTCGAAATCTACATTAGGCAATGAATTAGTGTCAATATCACTTGAGATTTTATTGTTTAGAATTGATATATGAACCATATGAGTGTGGAAATTGGTGGAATCCTAGCCCCGGTCTCTCCATATTTTTTTACAACACTTTTTAATTGAGTTTGTTATTTTTGTTTATAAAAGTTAAGTCTAAAAAATCTGCTTTCACAAGTCTCAACGAATTTATTACTACAACAACTTTGAAAATACATCAAATTTTTGGCGCCGCCGACGCTGACTTGTCTTTAGGCTAGAATTTTTAGGTTTTTATTTTATTTGTTCTTCTTTACGTTCTTGGGTTTTTGTCTTTTTCTTACAGAATTCGGAATTTGGAGCGAAAGAAAATTTTGCAAAGCTTTTGGTGAATACTTAAAGACTTCGAGTGAAACGCAAAGCGAAGGAGCGAAAGAAGAAGATTTTTTTTATTTTATAAAAAAAAGAGAGAAAAAAAAGACATTTTTATTTTTATAGATTTTTATTTTTAGACTTTCTTTTTCTTTTGCACTTTATATTTTTGGACTTTGGACTTTAAATTTTGGGACATTATTTTTTTTTAAACCCTACGGAAGGGTAGTTTAAATATAAACTGTTTGCAGAGAAGGACGGTGATTACGATATCACCTCGGCCCCTCGGGTTCGTACATGACATAGGAGTCGTGGCCCGAGTCGACTACAAAGGTTCATCCCACGTCTGGTACGGGAGGTAAGTTTGTCGAAAAACTCGCGAATCCCCTGTCAGCGAGTTACTGTCTTCCTTCGTATGTATATATGTTGAGGACTTGAAAACGGCTGCTTTAATTTCCTAGTAAAGGGAAAGGACTGGCCATACAAGATAAGGGTTCAGATTTCATCACCGTTCTCTTCTTGCCCGCCTTAGGAAAACGACACCAAACGCGAACTTAAGCCTAAAATTTTGACTAGAACGAGACCGATAGGGTAATGAGCTTAACAGGAAAGTCATTCGAAAAATATTGGTTACTCTTTTAAGCATACTTCGAAGTTCTTGACGGTTTCTGTAAGTTAAATGCGTGACTGCGCCGCCTTGTAATACCGGTGAGGCCTTGGGTTCAAAGCTCCACCGAGCTTCCCTCGCCTCTATTCAACTTACTTTGACCCGGATTGATTCCATAGGGGTTTGCTTAAATTATAACGAATTCCCGTTCGAAGGATTAGAAGCTGGTCTAGAAAAAATCTAAGTGGAGCCATCATGCTTTTTGTTTGCTAAAAATCAGTAGGTTTGCTGTGGTGGAGTCAGCCTTGTTTGTGTTTGCATAGAACATCCCTTCCTTTTTAGGACTTTTCTTTTTGATTTTGTTTTTCTAGTATATTCCCGAAGTTTTTAAACGGTCTTGGAAAAGAAACACTCTAGGTCGTTTGATTAGTGAAAAACCTAGTAGTTCTTCTTGTGAAGGCGCGGAGCTCTAAGACTCTTCTTTTGAGAGCCCCTTTTTTGAAAACTTCAGTTTTGAAAATCTGTCTCTTCGTGAGGAAAGTACCCCTAATACTCCTAGTCCTTTGGTAGTGCCAGAAATGGCAACTTTGAAAGCTTTGGTAAACCCAACTAGAACCTCTCGTCCGTCTTGTATCAAGTTAGCTGAAATCGAGGCAAATTATGAACTGAAACCTGGGACTTTACAGATGCTCCCAATGTTTTTATGGAAGGAGAATGAGAACCTCTATTTTCATGTTAGGGAATTTGAGGAAGTTTGTAGTACTCTGAAAATTAAAAACCTAAGTGACGATGCGTTGAAACTTAGGTTATTCCCCTTTTCCTTAAAAGATAAAGCCAAATCTTGGTTGTATAGTTTGGAATCTGAGTCAATTGAAACCTATGACCAACTTACTTCTGCCTTTATAAATAAGTTTTTCCCAAGGCATAAAACATCGTCTATTAGGACAAAAATATGTACGTTTGCCCAACAAGAGGGAGAATCTTTATATAGGTACTTAGAAAGGTTCAATGACTTGATATCTCAATGTCCTCATCATGGTTTGGAGAAGGTTAGGTTAGTTCAGATCCTCTACGAGGGTTTATATTATTCAACAACAACCATGGTTGAGTCCTTATGCACATGTGGGTTTGAGAATAAAACTGTTGATGAAGCGATGACATTTTTGAATGAAATCGCCGATAAGACCCAACAATGGGAAAATAGTAGGGAACCCCAGAAAACAATTCTTCTAAGTAGAGGAAATGTTAATAGGGTAGAAGGATATTATGATTCAGATGCCAAAATAGCAGCTATAGCCAAAAGGTTAGAAGCCTTAGAATTAGGTCATTCTAGTGGTAGTAGTGGAAGAAATGAGCCTTTTTGGGAAGGCCATGTTTTTGAAGAGCAAGCCAATGCTCTTTATAACAACACTAGGTTTGATAACCAACAGAAGTTTGACCCATATTCAGAAACCTATAACCCTGGCTGGAGAAACCATCCAAACCTTTCTTGGTCCAAGGGCCAGAATCAAGGTCAGTCTAGTAATGCTCAGGTTCCCCCAGGTTTTGGCTATACTAAGAATCCTTCAGCTCCGACACAGTTTCAGAACCCTTCGGATAAGAAGATTATGAGTTTAGAAGAGTCTCTTGCTTTGTTAACTCGTAACACTGTGCAGTTTCAGCAATCTGTTGCTCAAGGTTTAGAAGAAAATAAGAGAATAGGTCAGGCTAACTCTCAGGTTATTTCCGAGTTGAAAACCCAGGTTAGTCAGATAAATGAGACATTGATAGAAAAAGGAAAGTTTCCTAGTCAACCACAACCCAACCCTAGGGGAGTCCATCAAATATCTTTAGCTGGTGAGAAATCATCAAACCATGTGAACTAGATAACAACCCTTAGGAGTGGTAAAACAGTAGACAATAAGGTAGCCATGCCTAGTGGACATACTGTAGTTCCACCTTCTACTCCCCAAGAGGAGCCCGTAGACGAGGAAACTGAAACAGTCTCTAAGGATTCACAAGAAATTCCTGATAGGTCTACCTTTGTGCCTAGAGCCCCATATCCACATTTGTTAGCCCCAACAAAGAAGGAGTCGACTTTCAACGAGATAATGGAAACATTTAAGCAGGTGAACATCAACATTGCGCTGTTAGAAGCAATTAGACAGATGCCTGCTTATGCCAAGTTCCTTAAAGATCTTTGTACACGAAAGCGTAAGCTTAATGTCCATAAGAAATCTTTTTTAGCTGGTCAGGTAAGTTCCATTCTTCTGAACCAAACACCCCCTAAGTATAAGGATCCTGGATGCCCCACCATATGTTGTGCGATTGGTAATCACATGGTTGATAAAGCTTTACTTGACTTAGGAGCTAGTGTTAACTTACTCTCGTATCATGTATACACCCAGCTAGGTCTTGGTAAGTTGAAACCGACTAAAATGACACTACAATTAGCTGATAGGTCTGTCAAATTCCCTCGTGTTATCATAGAGGATGTTCTGATTGAGGTTGATAAGTTTGTTTATCCTGTGGATTTCGCTGTTCTAGACACCCAGCCTGTTCAAGACCCAAGTCGTCAAATCCCAGTGATTTTAGGTCGCCCATTTTTAGCCACAGCTAACGCTGTCATCAACTGTAGGACTGAGCTTATGAACATATCCTTTGGTAATATGACCACTGAACTAAATGACTTTAATGTTACTAGACAACCTTCTGAGAACTATGATTTAGAAGAAGTGAATATGATTAGCACTTTAGTTCAGGATTTGGTTCAGGATAATTGGCTTGACACTTTACTTGTAGATTCTTTAGATGATTTTGAGGAAACCATTCTCTTAGATCAGATATGTAATCTTTAGAAGAAGCTCTTGAGTATTTTAAAGATTCTATGGACCCAGAAATTCAGGCAATAGTTTTAGGTTTTCCTGAGAATAATGATGACCCTAAGTTTGGGGGTAGAGAACTAGAACAATCTCTTGAGTATTTTAAGGACTCTGAAGATCCGGAAATTCAAGAAATAGTTAGAGGTTTGTCTGTGAACCCTAAGTTCAGGGGTAGTGATGGTTCTTGTGATTATATAGTATCCCTAATTAGAGTCCCTAACTTGGGACTCAAGCCTTGTACATCTGAGTTATTACTTGAGTATTTTCAGACTCCGCAACCCGATCCTCCTGATACTGTCCAGGAGGTAACCCATGTATTAGAGACCCATTTTTCGGATGAATCTATTTATCGAGACACACATATGAAGTTCAATTACGCGCTGCAGATAAACCCAGTTGTCTTGATAGAAACCTTAGATGAGGACGTGCTCCTTCTTTTCATTTTTCTGAATCAGTGCAGTTGTCTCATACTGGTGTCAGCTTTATTTGGTCTTATGGACCCACAATTGTTTCAACTGTTGATATATGACTTTGGGAGGTGAAAATCCTTTTTGAGGTATTTGATGTCTAGATAAAGACTTTAAATTTAGCATAACCTGGGAGGTACTCATGCTTACGGTAATATCCTTCCTTATTTCTTTTTCCATCCATCAAGTGGTAACAGTTTCTTATTGTTCATGCTTTTAATTTCATCTTTAGAACATTGAGGACAATGTTAGATTTAAGTTTGGGGGTGGGGAAGAAACTTTTTGTTAGCTCTTAGCTGCAAAAAATAAACTCCAGAGCCTAGAAATTTATGCTTATTAAGGTTGGCACTAACCAATCTAAGTGGATGGGAACATCTTGGTTGTAGGAGTTGAGGAACCAATCTGATTAGATGGAAACATCTAAAGAGTCTATTCATAAAAGCACAGAGCTCATGTGTTAGAATTTAAAAAAAAACATGGTAGTTTCGCCATATCTCGTTGAATCCTAATCCTTCTGTTTTTATTTTTTAAGTGATTTGGTAGGGCACAAGATTCAAGTTGTTACCTTTGCTAGGGTGGAATAGAACGGGCCCCTAGTTCAGCCGGTCATCCCCATTCCCCAAAGTTTAATGCGTTCTAGGAGGTCCCAGGTTCGAGTCCCAAATTGCGTAATATTGCAGGAATTAACATGGAAGGTAGTGTTAGTTTGCCCCCCTTGTGATACAATCTCATCCCCCACTCTCGCCGTTTCGGATCCCTTGGATAGGTTATCCATGAGGCTCGCTGGTAGGTTAGCACAACAACCTGTTCAATTAATGTAATAGTATGTCGTTGGAGCTTAGCTTGTTAGGCTTCCAACTAGTTTCATGTAATAATATCCATCCAATAATATAATAAAAAGTTAAAAAAAAAGAAAAGAAAAAAGAGAGACCAGACCATTAGACCAACCAATTCAATAAAGTCGACCATTGGTCCCCTTGTATATGCCAGTTGTGTTGATATTAGTCAGACCGGTATCTCAGTCCATTAGGATAGGTTCACCTTGGGAGAGGCCTTCAGACATATATGGGAAACACCGTTCACTTTTAACCATCTCTTTATCCATCTTCTTAATATTTCCATGTGATTGGTTGACTCCGGTTATGATGTACAGAAACTATCTGAGTAGAGCTCTGTCACTTATATATGAATTTTAGTATGTTGAGTGCAAACTCGTGTACAACAATTGGAATTTCGCATCAGGGTACTTCCTCCTATAGTCAATGATTGTATGCCAACCAAGGAGATTCTTTAGTGCCTTCCAAGGTTATGCGTAGATAGCTAGGGTTTTGAGTAAAGGTTTTGTGGGTACACCTCTGATAAACCCTCCGGAGATGACACTCCACCGCTAGGGCCACCTAGCGGTTTAACGACTTGTTGCACGTGCTAAGTGTAGCCATTTTATTTTCTAGATTAGATTTGCTCGAGGACTAGCAAATAATAAGTTTGGGGGTATTTGATAGACGCATTTATGTGTCTATTTTGGCCTCAATGTTCCGTATTGTTGGTACTCATTTTCGTACTTATTATGGCGTTTTGTGTGTTTGTAGGTATTTTTTTGGAAATAAATATTGTTGGAAAATTCGGCTCGAAAAGTTGCTCGGAGTACCCGGAGGACTTTTGCTATACAGACCCCCACTTTTTCTAAGGGGAACCCACGTCTATATGTAACTCATTTGTCTATAGCACCCATTTGTTGAAGGCACCCCAAGACCGGATAGGGGGAAACCCTTCTTCTTCATTTCAAATTTCATTGTTGGCGGGAAGAAGAGTTTCACCCCTGGCAGATTTTTCGATCAGATTTTGGATGGGTTAGAGGTAGACTGAATCGCTGAAACTTCATGGGTGGACGTGATATGACTATATAACGTTGGTATGGGTTTTATTTTAGACAAAATTTGGCTGAATCGTCGCATGGAGAAAAACAGAGCTTCATGAAGTTTTCACGGGTTTAGTTGAATTGCAGAGAGTTTCTCACGTGTTGGAAAGAGTCTATCCTGTTATGGAACATGATATGAATGAGATAGAGTGTGTAATACATCTCTAGGCGCGTGGAAACAACAAAACATGAAGAAAATCTCCCCGACAATAATTTGTATCACACGAGTAATGAGAGAATATTTGAGAGTTTAATGTGATATTTGGAGGTTTTGTTGGGTATATATAGGGTTCTGGGGACTCATATAATGTATAGAGTGATTGGGGAGGAAACAGAGATCAACAACGTGAGAAATCGCCATTTGCATAGAGAAGTTTCTGCTGCTGCAGAACTGAAGAACACGAAGAACATAAGACGCCCGTGGACAGTCGTTCATGCTACAGTGTGAACGACAAGTACTTGAGGGTCGCAGCGCTACAAAATCAGAGACAGTTTGGTTATATCGTTCTGTAACAGTGTCCATTGTAACAGATATAAGTGTTACGAATCTCTGTTTTCATATATTTTCATCCTTGTAAGCACCTTTTGAGCAATGAAATCGATTTTTGAGCGTGTTTCCATTAAGATGAGCTAAACCCATCCTCTGGGGCGACGGAGGAAGACAAGTTTCACAAATATGGTAACTCTATCGATTCTTGTTACGACTATTTGCACTATTATTCAATTGATTTGTGAGTTTCATTGAATGGTTGTGATTACAATTGATGGGTCATGCTTAGCTTAGATGTTTTGATGTCCTATGCTTTAGTTTTACACCAACTACTTTCGAAATCTACATTAGGCAATGAATTATAGTCAATAAAACTTTATCATTTGAGCTTTTATTGTTTAGAATTGATATATGAACCATATGAGTGTGGAAATTGGTGGAATCCTAGACCCGGTCTCTCCATATTTTTTTTACAACACTTTTTAGTTGAGTTTGTTATTTTTGTTTATAAAAGTTAAGTCTAAAAAATCTACTTTCACAAGTCTCAACGAATTTACTACTACAACAACTTTGAAAACACATCATATATGTTGTTAATGGCTATGATGCTCCCGTTGTGGCAGGTGGAGATGTAAACATTCCCAAGAATATTGGTGAATATAATCCTGCCAAGATACTTGCTGCAAAGCAAAATTCCGACGGTTTGAATGCCATCATACATGCCATTACCCCAAATCTTCAGCACCGTGTGTCAAATTGCACTAGGTTTAAAGATGCTTGGGATATCTTAGAAATCGTATTTGAAGGAAACTCCAGTGAAAAGGAAGTTAGGCTTCAAAAACTTAATTCCGATTGGGAGAACCTTCGTATGGCAGATAAAGATACATTTGATGAGTTTAATCACAAAGTGTATGAAATTGTTAATGCATCTTTTGCATTGGGTAAGACTATTCCTGAAAAGGACATTGTGATAAAAATTCTCAGATCGCTTCCATCTAGATACGAGTCTAAGAAGCATGCCATCGTTGAGGGAAATAACCTTGATAATCTTTCCAGAAATACATTGGTTGGAAAGCTAAAAATCTTTGATCATGAGCATACATCCAAAATCGTAAAGGATGTTTCCTTTAAAGCACAGAAGAACACTAAGTTACTTGATAAAAGTAAAAGTGTTTATGTCTCTGAGGATGACCATTCTGAGGGTGATTCTTCGGATGAAGATCTTGACAAATCAGTCTCCTTGATCATAAGACGTTTTAGGGATCTTCTATTGAAGAGAAGTAAACGGTTTTCAAGAGAAAAACCTAGGTCGTCAGATAAACCTCACAATCGCGTTCCTCCTAAAAACAGGGATGCTCACGATGCTGATGACGAGGATATATCACAGTGCTTTAAGTGTAAAGGTTTTGGTTATTTTGCAAATGAATTCCCTAATCGTAGAAAATACACTGGGAAAAAAGGTCTTGCTGTAACACTTGATGAGATGTCTGAAACCTATGATTCTGATGAAAACAGGAAATCAAGTATCGGTCTTCTATGTGAAAACATTGATTTTGATAATTGTAGCAATACATATACAACCTTGATGGTTTCGGTGAAGAGGAGAATCCAATCAAGCTGGAATAATCAATTGACCCATCCTTTGGAAACTCTGGTTCTAATGTTTCAGGATCTACTATGTGTCTAGGTGCGTTCACACCATAGATGCCTGAATACTATCCAAGTTTGACGTTCTCGTTTTGTTCTCAGAAGGGTCATGAACTATCAAGATGTTACAAGTACAAACATCAAGTGAGGCACGCCAACAAACTTCAATGAAGATCAAATCGTTTGGCAAGGAAGCTTAAACTTGCTCAGAAGACTGCTGAGGTATGTAGGATTTTATCTTCGTCTAAGAAATTGGTTTCCAAAGAAAAAATAAGACCATTAGAGAAGAAGGTATGGTCAAATCGCTTTGATAGACAGAAGTCTGAGGATTCCTCTCAAGAGGAAAGTGGTGGACAAATTGTTGTTCACCACAACACAAATTAATTGTGTTGTTTGGTAAATCTTGTCTCATGTGCCTGATCAAAAGAGATAAGATTGTGTAGCGCTCAGGCTTTAGGAAAAGTTTTTTTTCTTAGGTTTGTTTTTCCTGTCTATCAAATAAGGTAAAGGGTTATTATCGACAATTATACTCTGTATAGGGTTTAGAATTGGGCGTCCACGAACCTGTTTAAAGGTTGCGAACCCTACATTCCTTTTTCCTCTCTGATATCCTTTTTATCTTAAAACTGCTTTATGGGATTGTGAATTCCACTCACAAAAATCAGTTGGTTATAACTGTTCTCTATAGCATCATGTATTTGGATGGAAAAGATGTGAATATGATTGTTAAGCCATCAATCAAGGAAAAAGAGAAATCTCCAGTAACGCCTTCCTTGAAAAGAAAGAGGAGGCATACAAGAAAGCCAAGGGTTGTCCCTTCTAACTCTCACAAGTTTTCCGATGTTCTTGATGAGTTGAAGGAAGTAAGAAAGAAGATTAGTGAAATAAAGGCTGGCGTTTTAAGATATTTGGAAATTCAGAAGGCCCTGGTTCGACATCATCAGCCAAGACGGTTTGTTGATATTGACTCCTTCCTCCACGAACCTTATATTCCAATGGCTTTTGACGACAATGAGTTTGGTAATCATAAGGAATTTCTCAAATATATTGTTTCCTAGTATGTCTTGTTTTTGGTTTAGTTGGAAGAATAACTAGTGCTCGAATAGCAATGATTTTGACTACACATAGCTATTATTTTTCATCTTCTTGTTGTTTTTTTTAGGTTTATTTGTTTTAAATTCTAAAAATATTTGGAGGATGATGGTTTGCAGTATTTAAGTTGTTATATTTCAATTTGTTATGGGATATTGGTGTTTACGTCCGTGAACTATGTTGTCCCATATTTTGTCAAAAAGTAAAGTCGTTCATGATCGTATTCATGTATTGATTTAAGGATGAATACACTTTTGAAATATACAAAAGTTAAGCCTATATTGTCAATTCTTTGATGGAAGATAGGTTAAAATCTTTTGTTTTCAAGGATTATGTCTATTATTGTCGTTATGCAAATAGTGATTGAAGATAGAATGAATCCTTGTGTATTCCACAGTATTGATCTTCACTGATCCATATTTTATGTATTACTGTGAGGCTCCGTAATGTGGCTTATGTTGAGCACGATACAACTAAGTTGATTAATTTTGATTAGCTTGGTTGGTTGTTCCGTAAGGTATTTTATGTTGAGCATTTGTGAACTAAATTAATCATCTTGTTTGGTTATTTAGTTATTTCTCCGTAAGTTCTCTTATGTCGAGCAAAACAAATGTCAATTAAATTGATTACTTTGTGATTAGTTTAATTGTATATTTCAATTAGATTAATTATGGATTCTCTTGTAATTAGTCTAGTTGAGTATTCATATATTCCATAAGTTTCCTTGTGTTGAGTATATGAACGGCTATCCTAATCATTTTCTAATGTTTATGTTAGTCACATGTTCCGTAAATTTACTTATGTTGAACATAATCAATTAATTTGATCACCTTGTGTGTTTAATTTGATTGCGTATTCCGATTAAATTAATCATGGGTTTACTTGTAATTAATTTGATCGAGTTTTTGGATATAGAAAATCATTTATCATGGTTTTTGCTGTCCAATAAAAATCCTTCTTTTATTTCGAAATTAAGGTCGCTCTTGTTGTTCCCTTGGGAATGACATCTAATAGGGGAGAGTTCTTTTGAACTTGTGCTTAATGGTCATATCTTGAGGGGTGTGTGGCTGTGGAATTTTAGAGAGGTTATCTTGTATCTTTAAACTCCTTGATGAATGCTATTAGATTCGGCTATATGATTGCATCTAAATAAGATGATGTGAATTGTTTTCTTTTAGTCATGAAATGTCTCTTACGAAAATTTCATTATGATCCCGTTCTTGTACCTTTGCCAATTTTATTGACAAAAAGGGGGAGAATTAATATGTAGTTCACACTACAAATACATATGGTTTTCGGATCATTATGTAAGGGGGAGTGGTTTCCATGTGAGATGGAGTATTAACTAAGGGGGAGTGATACATATCTCCATAGTATTATTGTTAAAGTTATGATACAATTGGACTTTGACACTGTGTAATAATACTACGACATTGTATAACAATGATCGAGACCAATGCTTTCTCATTGTTATAGCTAGGATCATCAACAACGGTGATGCTAAACTTACAACCTTTGGGATCATTGGAGTACTTGGAAGGACGAAGATTTCAAGGAATGTTGAACATTAGACATGTGGAATAGGAGCTACTAAAGTTTCATTATCTTTTTTGTAATTCATATGTATTGATAGTTTTGTCACTAAAATTTACAAAGGGGGAGATTGTTAGAGCACTGATCGGTTGAACTCGCATGCGTTTTCTATATCAAGCATGTTTGTCAATGTTAGTGATCAAAACTATAAGTCTTGATTTCTAGTTTATTATAGCTAAGTCTCGGACTAGGATAGTAAGTGTAGTTGAGCTCAAGGACTTCATGGCGATTCATCATACAAGTGGAAGAACTACTCAAGAAATCGGTGGAACTTCTCGACAAAAAGGTATGTGAAGACTTGAACTTATCTTTCACTCAAAAGTCTATCTATTCTATCTCCTACTTCTTGAGACAAAAGTCGTATGCTATATATATAGACTTAGATTATACACATTTGGTATTTCGAGCTGAGTATACCTCGCCTATCTATATCTCGAAATATGTGTTGGTAAGCGTTTCGCTTTGACCATGTTTTTCTTTACCTAGTGACGCAAGTCATGATATGTTTCAGTCAGCTTGAAAATTGCTTTGACGAGAAATAGTGTAACAACTATATAACGTTATCTAAGAATGTTTCAATGATTGGAATAAGAGTTTAGATTACATAACCAATGATGGACATAAGTATGTTGTGGAAACACATATGTGCATAAGTCCTATGCTGGAAGAATGGATAGTAGCCAAGTCCGCGAATTGCCGAAGTTCTCAAACTCGATAATTTCTACTGGAGTTAACAAACTGCTTGCGTGAGCCAAGTCCGCGAACCAGCGAAGTTCTCAAACCCGAGAATTTATGCTGGATTTTGTAAACTCTATCCAGTACCTTAAGTCCGCGAACCTAGTCTGCGAACTTGAGAAAGGTTATATATCTGAAGATGATTTCTGAACTTAAACTTATAAAGACTAAGGAATGATTTTGCAAACCGTGGGTATGAAGTTCATAAACCGATTCATGTGAATCAAATCATCTTTGCTTCAATTGTGTCTTGTGTAGTACATGGGATTTCCTTGCAATTGAACAACTCTCTAACTAGTTCATATGAGTCATTTGAACTAGTTATGTTGAAGAAGAAAATGGTTGGTATGAAATGCTCAAATGAAAAACCTTTTGGTTGACTATTGTTGAACCAACAATGCACACATTTTGGTACGGTTAACAAAACTAGAAGTGTGCACTTCATTTGTGTATAACAAGCTAAGATTTTGATCTAACGGTTGAGATATATTACCTTGAATCTAAATTAGGTTTTCATCTAACGGTGGATAGTGTTTGCTTTGCGAGCAAGGCAAAAACCTGATTTGAAAGACTATATAAAGGACACATCTAGCCTTGTGCAAAACTAATCCCCACACCTTATGTGTGATACTAGTTTGCGTGCTAGAGTCGGTTCTCCTTTAACCTTTGGTTTTCTTCTTTTAAAACCAGGTTAACGACTTAAAGACTTCATTGAGATTGTGAAGCCAGGCCGATACTACTTTTATCGTAGTTGTGTGATCTGATCTTGCATATTCCATCGTACGAGTACAATCAGATTGATTGGCTTGAGATTAACCTCTCCGATAGGAAAGATATAAAAAGTAATCATAAACATCTTCGTCTCATCATTTGTGATTCCACGACATCTTGTTTCGCTACCATAAGATTAAGATTGTTGTGAGGTGACTGATTAATCAAGGCTATTCTTCGGGAATATAAGACCGGATTATCAATTGGTTTCTGTTCACCCTGATTTTATATCAAAAGACGAAACAAAAACTTTAGGGTTTTTCTGTGGGAGACAAATTGATCCTTTGATAGATTTTTCTGTGTGAGACAGATTTGTTTATTGTCAAAGCCTGCGATTTTTGGTCATAGCAACTCTTAGTTGTGGGTGATATCATCTAAGGGAATCAAGTGCATAGTATCCTGCTGGGATCAGAGGCGTAGGGGTGCAACTGTACCTTGGATCAGTGGGAGACTGATTTGGGTTCAACTACAGTCCAGTTCGAAGTTAGCTTGGAGTAGGCTAGTGTCTGTAGCGGATTAATACAGTGTGTATTCAATCTGGACTAGGTCCCGGGGTTTTTCTGCATTTGCGGTTTCCTCGTTAACAAAACTTCTGGCGTCTGTGTTACTTCCTTTCCGCATTATATTTGTTATATAATTGAAATAATACAGGTTGTGTGTTTAGATCAATCAATTGGAGAGTCCGACCTAACGGTTGTTGATTGATATTGATTGATCCTTGGATATTGGTCTTTAGTACCATCCAAGTTATTCCTTGTATTTTATTAAAGACTCGTTGATTTCTATTAGCTCGAGTAAATCAAAACAAGAGAGAGATATTAACTCCTTGAGATACTTTTACCAAGATTGAGTCTGACCGTCTAGTTGATTCTCTAGAAAGTATTTCGGAGTTAGTCCATACAGATTGTTAATCGAATTGTTGGGTGAGGTTGTTAGACCCCTGCTTTTTCAAAAGGGGAACCGATCTTGTGGACATGTGCAACACATATAAGTTAGATACCATATATATGTGGGTAACCGATCCTAGTACCTAGTCAACCGAATTTTGGAAAGCTAGTGTGACTATGCACAGTACTCACATGGAGGTAAAACCGAAACTTGTTTTGGTAGAACCGTTAAACCCATGATTTGTGATTGAATGTTATTTTATCAATCACATAGTTCTTGAAAGTCAGATGAACCAATTCTAAACTTGTTTGGAAGTGTGGCAAATCGGTTTCAAGGTTGTAAGTATGAAAGAGAACTTACAAAGTTAGGATGTCGACATACTTTGAACACGTGCTGTGAATGTTTTATTTTTATTTAATTTTTCAAAGTTATTCCTTAATAGCTAAGGGAAGAGAATTCCAGGATCGAAACATAAATAAGTTAAGAATCTTTTAATTAAGGTTATTAATTTCATTTTGTAGGGAAATAAGAATTAGTAATGTGCATTTACTAATTAGAGATTTTCCTAGAGATTTCGATCATTATTTTTGGACAAAGCATTTCCAGGAATTATGGAAACCGAATTTGTGCTTTAATGAATATCTTGAGAATATTTTCGATTTTGGAAATTCCTTGGTGTCCAAACTTCCTAGTCTATAAATACATGAAGTTAGCATTTCTAGCAAACTAATCCTTCGTAACAGCAAACTACCTCTTGTTGTGCTGCTACTGGTGAAGCCGCCTATTCGGAGAGCAGAGTAACCTAATTAGGAGAAATCTCTTACGACCGCTCGGTTTAAAGTATTCTTTGGGATTGAGAAGCTCTAGTCAGTACCGTTGGTGGGAGACTAGATAATTGCGGTTTATCTTTGTTTTCATTGATTTGATTGACTAATGGTGGTTGAACTTTGATTGCAACTAGTTTGTTTATGCTTGAGAATCTTCTCTTCTGGTATAAGATTCACTCAAACTAGTTCAGAGTTTCGACAGGGATCTTTAGACTGTTGTTAGTTCTAAAGACGATCTTGTGATGATCCACTGTTAACAGACTCTGTTCAGTGCGTGATTGATCACAAGAGATTCAAGTAATTGTGTGTAGGTGTTTATTGAAGATCTAAGAAGATTTGAAGACGAAGAAGATATTGAAGATTTCTGATTTGTGAGTTCATAATCTTTGGTGTGCACAATACTTGTTTCGGTAAAAAGAGAATCTAATTAATAATCAGTTTTATCTGTGTGATAGAATTAGGTTGATTAATTGAGTAGATTGGCATCAACATAATTCTTTGGATTAACAGTGTTGATCGCTAAATCTTAACGATTACTTTTGTAATTGAACATAAGATAGATCTAAGGACCTGACGAAGGAGTTTATGTTAAGATAAACAGAAGAGCCTTTATCCGACTCATATCACTTGGTTGAAGAGAGTGGATACCAAACAGATTTTTTGTTCCTTTACTGTTTGGAATACGAACCAAAGGAATTGATCCAAGTACTGACTTATTTATAAGTTGGAGGCGTGGGAATACAGACGGAACTAGGTGAACTATAGGTTTAGTTTCTTGGTCTCAACTATACGAAGTTGGTGTAATTTTGTGTAGCGGCTTAATCCTGAGAGTATTCAATTCTGGACTAGGTCTCGCGGTTTTTCTGCATTTGCGGTTTTCCTCGTTAACATAATCTTGCTGTGTCATTTACTTTTATTTTCCGCATTATAATTGTTTTATTATAATTAAAGTAAATCACACAAATGTTAATTCTTATTTACTTGATAAGCAATCCTATTGTGTTTGGTTAAGTCCGAACCTTTGTATCAAGTAAACATACTTCGTTGTTGTATTTTCTCGATCTCGTATCCGTATAAGATCACACGAAGTGTGAACCGATTAGTTGCATTGTCTCGACTCAGTCCATAGACAATCACTTTCAGAGAAAGGACTTATATATAGGAAAAGTTTTAGATTGAGGTATATTTGGTTACCTTCGTCTTTTCAATTGGTATCAAAGCAGGAAAACATGAAAATATCTAACAGTCTGTGTTTGGTGCAATCCGACCTATATGAAATGAATCTAATGAGTGTTTCAGTTAACGTATTTCCAAGATTAGATAACTCAAAATTGTTTGAAGGAACAGACAATGAAATTGTTGAGTTCCTACGTTCCAAAGAAATTTGGTCTGTAGAAGAATGCCAATTGTATCTCAGACTCACTGAAGATCCTAGAGACAAAATGAGCCGAAAACTGACCGAGTTTGCTGAGATTGAAAAACAAATCAGTGATCTATCTTTAGAACTTGAACTTTACGAGTTAAAGGAAGATGAGTTTTTTAAAAAAACATGCAAAATTCTCAGTGATAGTCAGGAGCTTTAGGATGAAGTAGCTGCGTTCTTTTTTTGGAATTGGAATCCATAAAACAAACTTCTAGAGAACCAATGTCTGAAAGAAGTCAATATCTTCATGACTACTGTATGAATTTTTCTCTAGATAATATGAACATAGATTCATGTCAAAACTCTGTTGAAATCACTCTAGATATAGGTGACAACATACCTGACGCAGAGTTTGGTTTCAAAGAAGAACAAACAACTAATAATGTTGAAATACAAAGAGGTATTGTTGAAAACTAAACATACTCTAATCCCACAAAAGGTATCGAACTCAAACTGGTCAGCCCACTTGAGGTAAGTGGTTCGGATCCATGGTCAGACCCAAGAACCGAATCCTGTGAACCGGAAATGAAACCGACATTTTTTTTTTTGAAGTATGCATTTTATTCAAAGAAGTTTAGGTTACAGTTTGACGTGGGTATGTGGTACCCACAGAGTCATGGAAAATAACTTGACTAATACAAATCAGGATTGTCTGGTCCCAAATTTTAGTTGAAAGGTTTCCCATTTGACTTCTGTCAGCCGCATGATTGGCCAAGCCATCCGCTGCTTGATTTCCTTCCCTGTAATTGTGTTGGATAGTGGCTTGCGGAATCTGTCGTATTCTAATCTTTATTTATTCAATCATCCCTGAGATATGCCAAGGAGGATCAGTAGAGGATGTGACGAAGAGCAGAAGGTTTTCTAAGTCCGTCTCGAAGAGAACTTTTGTCCATTGCCTTTCTGTTGTTGTTCTTGATGCCAAGAGCAGAGCCCAAGTTTCTGCAGTTAAGGCAGTTGTAATTCCTATAAGTTGGGATAAAGTCGTAATTGTTCGCGCTTCGGAGTCTCTGCAAATGAAACCGGCACCTGCAAAACCTGGATGCCCCCTGGCTTCCCCATCCGAGTTAATCTTAATCCAATTCAATTTTGGTGTGGACCAACCTACTGCAATTATTGAAATCCTTTTGGCATTTCTTGGGTGGTTAAGGACTGGTGAATCCAAACCGACATGTTGTTCGGTGATAATAATGAAGAGAGAAATTAACTCTCTTATAATCTGTTCTTCTTCTTCGAACATAACAGCAATAGAAAATGTTGGTTCGAAATCAAAAAAAAAAAAAAAGATTTTTGTTCTTCTCTTGTGTTCGAAACAAAAGTTTGGTTCAATCTTACTCATTCTTCAAGGGTACTTGCGGTTTTCATCAACTTCTCTTCCAAAGGTATAATTCGAATTTCAACTGGAATCATCGGTTGTAAGTTTATTCTTATCTATTTCGATTTTTTGATTCATAGCGACATGCAAAATAGGGATTCTACTAGAGGAGAAGGGTCTAGTCGAACCCATAGAACAATTACACCAATGATGAACTTCTCTGATGAAACTATCGATTCTTTTACATCACTCTACTTTGATGTCAGTACCGGAAATTATTTTGTTAATCGAAAATGATTCAAGAAGTATAACTCAATGCATGATAAACAAATCATTTGTGAGAAGAAATATGTGTATGTTGATATGAAGTTTTATAATGAATTAATCCGTGACCGTAATGACTGGGGTGATATTCATTCCGGTAGCTATTCTGGTTCTCCAGAATTAACTAGGGAGTTTTATGGTAATATACTCAATGAGGATGAAAAAGAATGTAAGTTCTTCACTATGATTAGGAGACGTCGCTTTGAAGTAAGTAAAATTATTATTTCTTATCTACTTGGTTGCGGTTTGGAAAATATCTTTCTACCCAGTGGGAGTGATTTTAAAAAACAACATGTTGCCGAAATTCTTGGAGGAAGTGCTTGGAGTGGCAACAGTCTTTGTATTAAAAATATACCAGAACATCTCAAGTTTTTTGGAAAGCTTTTTGTGCCTAATCTTTCTCCTAGTAATATGCACAAGGTTGTGTGGAGTCCTGAAGTGACAGAGTTAATCTATCACATTGTCATTGGAACCCCAAACCTTGATTTTTGTGGGTTCATTATCAGACAAATGATTAGAATTTGGAAGAATGGAAAAATCATGGGATTTCCATGTCTTATCGCTAGAATCTGCAGTACTTATGAAATTGGTGCAAATGATTCTCAGAGGCTTGTGCCAAAACCTCATAATTGTTTTATCATCAATAGAATGAGAGGACAAAGTCATCCCAAGACTAAGACTAGTGCTGGTCCTACACTTCTGTGAAAGATGTTTATCTTGAGACCTACTATCGAAGACTCGGTAAGTAGAATGATTGTCTGGAGGAGCAAGTAAAGTTTGCTTCGCTCAAGCGCCCGGAACTTATTCCTGATCTCGCTCGGATTGCTGAAGATTATAAGGTTACAGAGTCTGAAGAAGACTGGCTTGAGTGATACGTCCTCAAGTTCTTAGACTCTTGTCTAAACCTATTTGGTTAACTATAAGACTTCTTTATTTCTATTTGTTTTTGGTATTGTAAAACTTTGAAATTGTGTTCTGGTCTTTTGTGTAATAGTATGATGATTTTAGTATCTTATTTTCGTACTATAAAATTGATTATTGTATGTTTGATTTCGGTTTTACTACCTTAATATTCGATCTCATATATTATGAACCCTTGTGGTTTGGGTGACTTTTTGATTTAGCAGGATTAAGTTCTATCCCATGTTGGTAGGCTTTATCAAAAAATCATGAGGGGTTCTAACAGAAACAATATGTGAAAAAGTCACAATATGTTGAATCGGTTTTGGTTTAGCATAAAATCATATGTGTTTCAACTTTTGCTTGCAATTGTTAAAACCGATTTTCAACCTTTCTCTTGAAAAGGTTGGTTGTTGTTATTTTTTTGTTTTTTCATAAGGATGACAACATGATGATATTTCGATATCAATTCTCCCTGGACGAAGATGCAAATTCATTGGAGAAGTGGATGCGAAATTTGAGGTAACAATCTTGTTAGTTAATTGTTTTCCTGTTTAAGAAAAGCCTGAATTTATTTCATATATATTTATTGATTTTGCTTAACAAAATTTCGGTACAATTGATGTTTATTACATTATGTGTGTATGGATGTATGTGTGATTCAATTGGTTCCGGTTAAGAAAAACTATTGCTATCTTGCTTTATTGTGTGGTATCAATTGTTTAGGCTTACAAAATTTCGGTGCAATTGCGGTGCTTTAATGTCTATGTTGTTTCAATTGCTTCCGGTTGAGGTGAATAATTATGCAAGTTGATTTATTTGGCTTGTATGAATTATTTATGGCTTAACGAAATAAAAGGTTTATGGGATAAGTTGTTTAGTCCAATTCGATTCCGGATAAGAGAAATTAAGTTATTTCTGATCTTAGTTAGACTTATCGAAGTGAGGTTTCGGTTATTTAAGTCTAATCGAATGCCTTAACAAGAAATGCTAGTTAACTAACCTAGTACTTGTATTGTTTAAAATTAAAAGGTCTAAGTTTATGGATAATTAGAACCTGATGAGAAAAATAGAGTCATCTTTATTTTGGTCTTATCGAATAAGCGATTGTTTTTGTACAATCGGTTTAGCAAAGGAACTAAGGTGCTTATTTGATTTTTGGTTTGCTAAACTAAAGTGGAAAAATTGTTTCGGAAAATTGTTTCCTTGATAACATATCAATATAAAACAACTTTTAGTTTCTATTTTGATATTGGTTATCAGAACATGGTGTGTGGAACCCTCGTGCCTAACTCTACAGGTTGCAAGTCTATTTTGAGATTTGTAAGATTCTTTTCGTGTTGTCCTTTATTTTTTTTGTTTCTTTGTCATTTTGTGACAAAAAGGGGGAGAAATATATGGAGTAAATAAGTGATACTGGAATTGATTTTATATTGATTGGTATGTTAAGGAAAAGAACATTGGTGCTTAAACGTTTATCTAAACGAAAGAGTGAAAGCACAGACTAAGGGGGAGTAACATATCATATTAAGTGGTATAACAAAGACGTGTGGTTTAACAAAGCTAATACTCTTTCTCTTTGTTATTATAATGTCAACAGCGACATTTTTGAGGATTGAATGTATGCAGTTTACTGTGTTGTTGAATTCGGGAATCAAGCGTATGTGTAATGAATTCTTGTAATTTGTTTATCCATATGATGTAAGAGTTTAATAACTAAAATTGACAAAGAGGGAGATTGTTAGAGCATAGCTCCGTTGAACCCACCAAGCGTTGGTTTGTCAAGTTTGGTTGTCATATTTTAGTGAATCAAAACTCATGTTAAGAGTCGCTTGATTATGTACTAAGAGTCAACTTCGTATAGGTTAGCTTGAAAGTATTAGGATATGAGACATTACAAGTATCGCGAATACTTAAGATGTGAAGAAGCAATGAGCTACAACGACAACAATCATCCTTCCACTTGAGGTTAGTGATATTTGACTTGAACTGTTTCATTCCCTAATATATCTTTCAAGTCGTGCATATTGAAAACAGAACTGCGAAGCATATTTGAACTCTAGATAGACATAATATTAAGGAATACAATACGAGGTTTATTGCTTAACCATTAAACTTTATAGATAAGACATCTCCATAATCATTTGAATGCTATTGTGATTATGTATGGGTATGAGGTGAGGATTTCATCCTAGGGAACAATGTTTACATGTGTTCTAAGGAAGTGAGTTCATAAACTTGTTTGTGAATCGAAAAGGAAATCGCCAGGTGTTATTGGTTTTGTTATTCATTGATTATCTTATGAACAACCAATATGTGTGATTGAGTATAACCGTTCACAACTTGTTTGTGTTCTTGGTAGAAATATTCACAAAGGCCTGACTTATGTATTGGTATGACTTTTATTAGTAAAACCGATCTTAAGTAATCACTTGAGATGGTATGATCGGGTTTGTGATTTTATGTCTGACCAAAACTGGGAAAAGGGGAACCGATCCTAGTAAGAGGTGCAGTACATCACAAAGGGGAACCGATCCTTGTATGAGGTGCAGCAGGTTTATAGCATAAAGGGGAACTGATCCTATGGACATGTGCAAAACGTTTTTAGGCAAATGGGAACCGATCCTATGGACATGTGCAACACATATAAGTTAGATACCATATATATTTTGGGAACCGATCCTAGTACCTAGTCAACCGAATTTTGGAAAGCTAGTGTGACTATGCACAATACTCACATGGAGGTAGAACCGTCAAACCCATGATTTGTAATTGAATGTTATTTGATCAATCACATAGTTCTTGAAAGTCAGATGAACCAATTGTAAACTTGTTTGGAAGTGTGGCAAATCGATTTCAAGGTTGTAAGTATGAAAGAGAACTTACAAAGTTAGGATGTCAACATACTTTGAACACGTGTTGTGAATGTTTATTATTTAATTGTTCAAAGTTATTCCTTAATAGCTAAGGGAAGAAACTCCCAGGATCGAAACATAAATAAGTTAAGAATCTTTTAATTAAGGTTATTAATTTCATTTCGTAGGGAAATAAGAATTAGTAATGTGCATTTACTAATTAGAGATTTTCCGAGAGATTTCGATTGTTATTTGTGGACAGAGCATTTCCAGGAATTATGGAAATCGAACTTGTGCTTTAATGAATATCTTAATGTGCATTTAGTCCATACAGATTGCTAATCGAAATATTTGGTATGGTTGTTGTACCCCCGTTTTTTCAATTGGTATCAGAGCAGGAAAACACGTTTAAATACCTTACAAGTCTGTGCTTGTAGCGATATGACTATATGAAAAATTGGAATATCTCCGCTAACGCACCATCATTTCAGAGTCACCCTTGTGAGTTTCAAAGTCCTGAAGCTCTTAAAAAGGACCTTGTCTCTGGTCCGTTGTATGAATCTGCATTTAACTGGGAGAAATCTCTTGATGAACTGTTGGATGATATTTCGGATGACAGTGATTCAGAAGAAGGACGAAGTCTTGATGAGGAAGTCTCTCAGTATACCAAGTTGTTTGACCGTGTCTTGAAAGAAAAGAAGTCAACAACTTGCTTGAGTAAATACATGGCTCCTCTTTGTCAAGAAAACAGAAAATTGAGAAAACTCTTTAAGGGATATGATTGTGGATATAAACTCTTACAATCTATTGTTAAAGATCATGAAGAAGATGTACGATCAAAAAGATCCGAATGTGATAATCTTCTACGAAATCTCTTTGTGTTGAAATAAAAACTTGCAGAATCTGAAGCAAGATATGACTCTCAACAAAAATGTTTTAATGACAAAGAACTCAGTTTTCTCGCCAAAGATTCAATTCTAGCTCTACAAAATTATCCTCTATGATTGGAGCATGTAAAGAACACCGTGATACACGTGGTATGGGATATAAAGGAATAGACGCTCCAAAAACTAGTAAGATCAATTTTGTTAAAGATAATGATAATTCTTCATGCGAGAAAACTTTTGCAGCTTGTAATGATTCTGGAAACAAGGATCTTGCTCCTTCTAAATCTACTCACACGAGAACGGTAAAGAACAATTCCTTTAACTGCTACTATAGCGGAAATAAAGGACATTCTGAGCGAAGATGTCATTTTCGTTTAAGGAATGAAAAACTTCATAACATTCTTGCATGGATGTCAAAATAAGTTATTAAACCTGTCTCTCATATTGTTGGAGTAAAAGGCATTGTCGACAATCAAGAAAAATTCTGTGATAAGACTTTTCTTAATTGTGTTTTTGAAACAAAAAACACCGACAATGGCAGAAGGAGAACTGACTTCTTATATAACTCTGAAAAGAGAAAAAGGCATAGGAGAAAGAAAGAAAAGTTGGGTTCATTTTCTCTCTCTAAAGAAGACTGTGGATCCAAGTCTTCTGCTCCAGATTTTGTTCATATC
This sequence comes from Papaver somniferum, assembly GCF_003573695.1. Taxonomy (NCBI): domain Eukaryota; kingdom Viridiplantae; phylum Streptophyta; class Magnoliopsida; order Ranunculales; family Papaveraceae; genus Papaver; species Papaver somniferum. The sequence continues at coordinate 119,113,122 of NC_039361.1, read as the reverse complement.
AATAATCGAGTCTCAGAGCTTAAGATCAGCATAAATTGACTCAAACAGAGCATCAAAAAAACAAGGAAAGCGGCTAGCTCAGTTACTTCTTTTTCCTCTATTGATAAAACTTCTTCAAGTAAGTCAAGTGATATTCTATAAATCCTCTTGAAGGAGAGAAAAAAGAAGTCAATATTGATGAGAAAATTGCTCAACTGAACACAACATGACTGCTCAATGTAGCATTCTTCTTGTAGTCTAAGAAGGATGCTCATAGTCTCAAGAAGTGACTTGAGAGTGCTGTCAAGGTTGTATGTTTTCTCTTCTTTCTTCTTTTTGTTGTTTTGTTGTTGATGATCTTAAAAATATGTTGAGCTTCGCTTCAGTTCTTCTCTTGAAGATATTTCTGATCATCCTCTTTTGAGAAAAATTCCTTTTTTTATGTGTGTTTCCTCCAAATAGTTAGTTCTCAACTATTATTCTTGACACGTTTTTCATTCTTTGTTCAAAATGCCTCTTGAGCTTTCAAGAAGCATTCCAAATTTGGCCTTTATCCTCTTGGTCACACATTAGGGTCGCGACCACAAGTGCATGAACACCTGACCTACACGGACGTATACAAGGTTTCCTAGGGTTTTCCATGGAACTTATTTATATACACTTATGTGTCATCTCTTGATACATAGTTCCGTAATGTCAAAAGATTCTACCGAATTTTGGTGTGTGCAATGAATGGAAGCAAAAAAGATGATGAAGTCAAGAAGGGGAAGACTATCGAGTTTCACAAGAATCCTGTTTTCATAACATACTTTCATGCTATTGATCATGACAACAAACTACCAGTTTAGATGTCATCACAACTGGTAGGAAATCTTCTTCGAGATTTTGAGGTCGTACATGAACAACTCGGAATTGCAACAAGGAATCTTGATTTTCTGAAAAACGAACTGAAGAAAGCAACTGATGAGCTCGTCCATATTCAATCTTTAGTTGCTGACCGGGTTTATGTTTTTCAAATCATGTTCTCTAAGAGATATTTTTTCCTAGTAAATCTTCTTTTCTTGTTTTATTTAGAAGAATAACTAGAGTTTGGTATAGCCATTATTGTGATTACACATAGCTATGACCAACGTTTTCATCTTTATGTTTTTAGGTTTATTTGTTTAAATTCTAAAATTATTTGGAAGATGTTTTTTTGCAGTATTAATCTTTATGGTTTTTTATATTGCAATTTGTTATGGGATATATGTGTTTACGTCCGTGAACTGTGATTGTACGATAGCTTGTCAAAAGTTAAGTCTTTGATATGTCGATATGCATGTATTGATAAAAGAATGAATGGACTTTTGACATCACAAAAGTTTGAAGCCTATTATGTCATTATTGATGGAAGATAGGATGAACTTTTGTTGACAAGGATTATGTCTATTGTATGTCATTGTGCGAATAGTGATGGAAAATAGAATGAATCCTTGTATATTCCGCAATATTGATCTTCCCTGATCCATATTTTTTTATGTATTACTATGAGGCTCCGTAAGTTCTCTTATGTCGAGCACGATCAATTAAATTCATCACTTTTTGTGGTTAATTTAGTTGTATATTTCTGATTAGATTAATTATGGGTTCTCTTGTGATTAATCTAATTGAGTATTTTTTGGACTCAGATTCATATTCGTATGTGATTTGTTATGTCCAAAGAAATCCTTCTTTTCTTTTGAAATTAAGGTCGCTCTTATTTTTCTTTCGGGAATGATATTTTATGGCGGAGAGTTCTTAATTGAACTTGTGCTTAGTTGCCAAATCTTTGTGGGGAGTGCGGTTGTGGAATATTATAAGGGTTATCTTGTATCTTTATAAACTCCTTGATGAATGCATTTAGCTCCGTCTTTATGATTGCATCTAAACAAGTTGATATATGCTTTCTTTTGGTCATGAAATGTCTCTTTTAGAAATTTCATTAGGATCCCGTTTTCGTACCTTTGCCAATTTTATTGACAAAAAGTGGGAGAATTAATATGTAGTTCACACTACAAATACATATGGTTTTCAGATCGTTATGTAAGGGGGGAGTGGTTTCCATGTAAGATGGAGTATTGACTAAGGGGGAGTGATACATTGCACCATAGTATTGTCGTCGAAGTTGTGATACAATTGAACTTTGATGTTGTATAATGATACTATGACACTGAATAACAATGATTGAGAATTATGTTTTCTCATTGTTATAGCTACGGATTTTCAACAACGATGATGCTGAACTTACAACCTTTGGGATCATTGGAGTACTTGGAAGTGACGAAGATTTCGAGTAATGTTGAAGATTAGGCATGTGGAATAGGAGCTACAAAATTTTATTTATTTATTTTTGTATTCCACATGTATTGATAGTTTTGTCACTAAAATTGACAAAGGGGGAGATTGTTAGGGCACTTCTCGGTCGAACTCGCATGTGTTGTTATCTCAAGCATGTTTGTCAATGTTAGTGATCAAAACTATAAGTCTTGATTTCTAGTCTACTATAGCTAATTCTCGGACTATGATAGAAAATGTAATTGAGCTCAAGAACTCCATGGCGATCATCATACAAGACAAAGGACTATTCAATGAACTGGTGGAACTTCATCAACTAAAAAGTATGTGGAGACTTGAACTTATATATTACTCAAAGTCTATCTACTTTATCTCCTATCTTGAGACAAAAGTCGTTTTTCTATATAGACTTTGATTATACACATTTGATATTTCGAGTGGAGTTTATCTCGCCTATCTATTTCTCAAAATATGTGTTGGTAATCTTTCGCTTTGGCCAAGTTCATATTTACCTAGTGACGAAAGTCATGTTATGTTTCAATCACTTTGAAAATGGCTTTGACGAAAAATAGTTTGAGAATAACAACTATATAACGTCCTCTAAGAATGTTTCAATGATTGAAATGAGCGTTTAAATTATATAACTATTGTTGGATATAAGAATTTTGTGGCAACACATATATGTATAAGTCCTTATTTCTTGAACCAAAGTATGCGTACTTTGTTGATCAGGAAAACCGGAACAAGAGCTGTGAGCTTAGTCCGCGGACCCGGAGGTTCTCATCTCGAGAATATCTGTTGTAGTTTGTGAACTCCTTCCGGGAACTTAAGTTCGCGAACTTGAGTTGGTTATGTCTAAAGACGATTATTTGTGAACTCATATTTATATTAACTAAGGAATGCAAATTGAAAACCGTGGCTATAAAGTTCATGAATTGATTCGAGTGAATCAAATCTTTTTTGCTTCGATTGTGTCTTGTGTAGTTATATAAGATTTATACAATTTAATAACTCTGTAACTAGTTCATTTGAGTCATTTGAACTAGTTATGGTGAAGAAGAATATGGTTGATATGAAAGTGCTCATATGGATAACCATTTGGTTAACTACTGTTGCACCAACAAATGTACATGTTTGGGTACGGTCACACAAACCTAAAATCGTGCATTTCATTTGTGTGTAACAAGCTAAGTTTTTGATCTAATCAGGTTTTCATCTAATGGTGAATATTGAATGCTTTGTTACCAAGCTAACATTGATTGCAAACCCTGATTTGAAAGACTATATAAGGGAGAACTCTAGCAACTGGGAAACTAATCCCCACACCTCCTGTGTGATACTAGTTGTATTAGATAGAGTCGATTCTCCTTTAACCTTAGGTTTCTTCTTGTAAACCAGGTTAACGACTTAAAGACTTCATTGGGATTGTGAAGCCAGACCGATACTACTTTCTCGTAGTTGTGTGATCTGATCTTGCATATTCTATCGTGTTGAGTATAATCGTAACGATTGGCTTGAGATTAATATCTCTGATAGGAAAGATACACAAGTAGTCACAAACATCTTCGTCTCATCGTTTGTGATTCCAAAATTTTTTCTTTCACCGCGTCGATTAAGATTATTTTGAGGTGATTGATATTACTAGGTTGTTCTTCGGGTTATCAATTGGTTCCTGTTCACCTTGATTTATCAAAAGACGGTACAAAAACTTGTAGGTATTTCTGTGGGAGACAGATTTATCTATTACCGTAGACTTTTCTGTGTTATACAGATTTGTTTATTAAAGTCTTCGACTTTGGGCCGTATCAACTCTTAGTTGTGGGTGAGATCATCTAAGGGAATCAAGTGCATAGTATCATGATGGAATCAGAGATGTAAGGAGTGTAACTGTACCTTGGATCAGTGTGAGATTGATTGGGGTTCAACTACAGTCCATACCGAAGATAGTTTTTAGTAGGCTAGTGTCTGTAGCGCCTTAATACAATGTGTGTTCAATCTGGACTAGATCCTGGGGTTTTATGCATTTGCGGTTTCCTCGTTAACAAAATTCGGGTGTCTGTGTTATTTATTTTCCTCATTATATTTTGTTATATAATTGGAATATCACAGGTTGTGCGTTTGAATCAATCAATTGGAAATCCGACCTTTGGTTGTTGATTGAAATTGATTGATACTTGAATATTGGTCTTTGGTACCATTCAAGTGATTTCTCTTGTATTCAATTAGACTCGCAGATTTCTATTTGCTTGAGTAAGAATTGAATCGAGAAAGAGAGATATAACTCTTTGATATACTTTATTAAGATTGAGTCTAGTTGATTCTCTTGAAAGTATATTAGAGTTAGTCCATACAGATTTCTAATCGAAATATTGGTGTTGTTGTTGTACCCACGCTTTTTCTGCTTGAAAGATATTAGCTTGGAGAAATCAGGTTTTTCATCTAACGGTGAATATTGAATGCTTTGTTACCAAGGTAACTTAGATTACAAACCCTGATTTGAAAACTATATAAAGGAGGCATCTAGCAACTGGAAAAACTAATCTCCACGCCTCCTGTGTGATACTAGTTAGTTTCCCAGAGCCGATTCTCCTTTAACCTAAGGTTTCTTCACGAGACCCTGTTGGTTAACGACTGAAAGACTTCATTGGGATTGTGAAGCCAGACGAAACTACTTCTCTTGTAGTCGAGCAATCTGATCTTGCCATTTTCTATCGTAAGAGTTCAACTGAATAATTGACTTGAGATTATATCTCCGATATGGAAAGATAAAAAGAAATCGCAAACATCTTCGTCTCATCGTTTGTGATTCCGCAACATATTGTTTCGCTACCATACGATTAAGATTATTGTGATGTGATTGATAATACTAGGATGTTCTTCGGGAATATAAGTTCGGGTTATCAATTGGTTCTTGTTCACCTTGATTTATCAAAAGAAGGAACAAAAACTCTTAGGTCTATCTGCGGGAGATAGATTTACCTATCATAGACTTTTCTGTGTGATACAGATTTGTTTATTAAAGTATTCGACTTTGGGTCGTAGCAATTCTTGGTTGTGGGTGAGATCATCTAAGGGAATCAAGTGCGTAGTATCCTGCTAGGATAAGAGACATAAGGAGCGCAACTGTACCTAGAATCAGTGTGAGATTGATTAGGGTTCAACTACAGTCCAGACCGAAGTTAGTTTGCAGTAGGATAGTGTCTGTAACGGCTTAATACAGTGTGGTTTTCAATCTGGACTAGGTCCCCGGGTTTTTCTCCATTTGTGGTTTCCTCGTTAACAAAATTTCTGGTGTCCGTGTTATTTCTATTCCGCTTTATATTTTGTTATATAATTGAAATATCATAGGTTGTGCGTTAAGATCAATCAATTAGAATATCCAACCTTTGGTTGTTGATTTAAATTGATTGACACTTGGATATTGGTCTTTGGTACCATCCAAATTATTATCCTTGTATTTGATAAAGACTCGCAGATTTCTATTTGCTTGAGTAAAGATCAAATCAAGTGAGAGAGATATGAACTCCTCGATATAATTTTCTCTAGATTGAGTCTGACTGTCTAGTTGATTCTCTAGAAAGTATATTGGAGTTAGTCCATACAAATTGCTAATCTAAATATTGGGTGTGGTTGTTATACCCCTGCTTTTTCAATTGGTATCAGAGAAGGCAAACACGTTTAAAGACCTCAAAAGTTTGTGTTTGTAGCGATCTGACTCTATGTACAGAGGTGTTATTTCTATTAACGTACCACCAGTCTTCCATGGCTCTAATTACTTATGGTGGAAAATTGATATGTGAGTTTTTCTTCAAGCACGTGATTTTCAATCATGGGTATATGTTGTTAATGGCTATGATGCTCCCGTTGTTGCAGTAGGTAACGTTAATGTTCCAAAAAATATTGGCGAATACGATGCTGCTGAGATACTTTCTGCAAAGAAAAACTCCGACGGTTTGAATGCCATCATACATGCCATTACCCCAAATCTTCAACACCATGTTTCAAACTGCACTAGGTCTAAAGATGCGTGGGATATCTTAGAAACTGTATTCGAAGGTAATACCAGTGAAAAGAAACTCAGGCATCAAAACCTAAATTCTGATTGGGAAAAACTTTGTATGGAAGATGAAGATTCATTTGATGAGTTTAATCACAAAGTGTCTGAAACTGTTAATGCATATTTGCATTGGATAAGACTATTCCTGAAAAGGACATTGTGATGAAAATTCTCAGATCGCTGCCATCTAGATACGACTCTAAGAAGCATGCCAACGTTGAGGGAAATAACCTGATAATCTCTCCAGAAATACACTAGTTGGGAAGCTTAAGATCTTTGATCACGAGCATTCATCCAAATCTAAGGATGTTGCGTTCAAAGCACTAAAAGACACAAAATTACTTGATAAAAGTAAAAATGTATATATCTCTGAAGATGATCATCTGAGACGGATTCATCAGATGAATACCTTGACAAATCAGTCTCGATGATCACAAGACAGTTTAGAGATCTTCTGTTGAAGAGAATTAAACGGTTCTCCAGAGATAAACCAAAAGCATCAGTCAAACCTCATAATCGTATTCCTCCTAAAAACAGGGACACATATGAAACTGATGACGAGGATATGCCTCAGTGCTTTAAGTGTAAAGGGTTTGGTCATTTTGCAAACGAGTGTCCAAATCGTAGAAAATACACTGGGAACAAAGGTCTTGCTGTAACACTTGATGAGATGTCTGACAATTATGATTCTGATGAAGACAAGAAATCAAGTGTTGCTCTTCTATATGAAAACGTTGATTTTGATAAGTGTAACAATACATATATCAATCTTGATGAATTTGTAGAAGAAAACCCAATCAAGATTGAAGAATCAATTGACCTTTCTTTTGGAAACCCCTTGTTTAATGTTTCAGGATCTACCTTGGGCCTAGCAGCTTGTGTTTCAAAGGTACCTGAACCATATTTTGCGTTGACATGCTCCTATTGTTCTCTCAAGGGACATGAGTTTTCAAAGTGTTTAAAATACAAACACAAGATGAGATATGTCAACAAGCTTCAACGAAGAGAAGATCGTCTAGCCACCAAGCTTAAACTCGCGAAGAAAACAGCTGAGGTATGTAAGATCTTATCTTCATCGAAGAGATTAGTTTCCAAAGGTAGATATAGGTCATTAGAGAAGAAAACATGGTCTAAACATACGAAAAAGCAGGATTCCATGAATTCCAACCAAAAGGGTCATGGTGGACAAATTGTTGTTCACCACAACACAACTTGATTGTGTTGTCATGTGCATCTTGTCTCATGTGCCTGTTCAAAAGAGACAAGATCTTGCACACCTCAGGCTTTAAAAATAAAATCTTTTTTGGTTTTGTTTTTAGCTTTGTGTTGATTGGTTTTTGGAATTCCTCCATATCACTGTTGATATTGGAAGAGACCGTTTTTCCAAAAGAAGAGGGTTATTATCGACAATTCTACTCTTTATAGGGTTGTGATTTGAACGTGTACGAACCTGTTTAAAGGTTTCAAAACCCTACATTTCTTTTTCCTTCTCTGATACTCTTTATATCTTAAGACTGCTTGTTGAGGTTTGATTGTGAACTCCTCTCACAAAACCGTGCTTTCATGGATACTCCAAGCACCATGTCTTCTGATGGGAAAGATATCAATATGATTGTTAAGCCATCAATCACTAAGGAAAAAGAGAAATCTCAATTGCCTCCAACTTTAAAAATAAAAAGAAGGAATGTGAAGCCAAGAGTTGTTCCTTCTAACTCTCAGAAGTTTTCTGATGTTCTTGAAGAGTTGAAGCTGGCAAGAAAAGAGATTCAGCAAATAAAGGCTTGCGTTTTAAGACCATTGGAGATTCAGAAGGCCTTGGTTCGACATCATCAACCAAGAAGGTTTATTGGTATTGACTCCTTCCTCCATGAACCATATGTTCCAATGGATTTTGACGACAAGGAGTTCGGGGATGACAAGGAATTTTTCAAACATCTTAATGTCTAGTAAAAATTCTTAAGAGAATTTTATTCTTTTTTTTTTAAGAAGGATAACTAGGGTTTGGAATAGCCATTATTGTGAGTACACGTAGCTATGTCCAACATTTTCATCTTCATGTCTTTAGATTTATTTGTTTAAATTCTAAAGTTGGTTTGGAAGATGATTTTTTGCAGTATTAATCTTTATGGTTTTATATATTGCAATATTTTATGGGATATGTGTGTTTGCGTCCGTGAACTATTATTGTCCTATACAATGTCAAAAGTTATCTCGTTTATATGTCGATATGCATGTATTGATACAAGATCGATGAACTCTTGACATAACGAATGTTAAGCCTATATTGTCAATTCGTTGATGGAAGATAGGTTAAAATCTTTTGTTTACGAGGATTATGTCTATTGTATGTCGTCATGCAAATAGTGATAAAGATAGAATGAATCCTTGTATATTCCGCAATATTGATCTTTCCCTGATCCATATTTTATGTGTATACTGTGCAGCTCCATAGGTCTTCTTGTGTGAGCATTTCCAACTAAACTAATCATATATTCGTTGTGATTTATTTGGTTGTGTATTCCGACTAAATTAATCAAGGGTTCTCTTGTGATAGTTTAATTAAGAATTTTTTGATACAAAATCATTTTGCGGTTTTTGGTGTCCAAAGAAATCCTTCTTTTCTTGTAAAAGTTAGGTAGATCATGTTGTTCTTTCGGGAATGACATCAAATGGGGGAGAGTTCTTTTGAACTTGCGCTTAATTTCCATATCTTTGTGGGGAGTGCGGATGTGGAATTTTGAGGAGTTATCTTGTATCTTTATAAACTTCTTGATGAATGCATTTAGCTTCGGCTATATGATTACATCTAAACAAGTTGATATGTGCTTTTCTTTGGTCTTGAAGTGTCCCCATGAAAATTTCATTAGGATCCCGCTTTCGTACCTTTGCCAATTTTATTGACAAAAAGGGGGAGAATTAATATGTAGTTCACACTACACATACATATGGTTTTCGGATCATTATGTAAGGGGGAGTGGTTTTCGTGTTGAGACGAAGTATTTACTAAGGGGGAGTGATACATATCACCATAGTATTGTTGTCGAAGTTGTGATATAAGAACTTTGATGTTGTGTAATAATACTATGACATTGTATAACAATGATCGAGAGCTTTTGTTTTCTCATTATTATGGCTACGGAACTTCAACAACTATGATGCTGAATTGAACATCTATGGAATCATGGGAGTACTTGGGAAAGACGAAGTTTTCAAGTAACGTTGAAGCACCAAGTGGAACCTCATCCGAGATCAAGCATGTGGACGAGAAGCTACAAGTTTTATTTATTTTGTAATCCATATATATTGATAGTTTTGCTACTAAAATTGACAAAGGGGGAGATTGTTAGAGCACTGCTCGGTCGAACTCGCATGCATTGCTATCTCAAGCATGTTTGTAAAGTTTAGTTTTCAAAACTATATGTCTTGATTTCTAGACTACTTATTGCTAAGTCTCGGTTTAGGACAAATTAGTGTAGTTGAGCTCCAGACTCCATGGCTATCATCTTACGAAGACGAAGAACTACTCGAGGAACCAGTGGAACTTCATCCGACTAAAAGGTATGTGGAGACTTGAACTTATCTATCACTCAAAAGTCTATCTCTCTATCTCCTACTCTTGAGACAAAGTCGTATAAGTATGATAGTTTTCATACATACACATTTGCTATTTCGAGCCGAGTTTACTCGCCTATATTTTTCTCGAAATACGTGTTGGTAAGTTTTCGCTTTAACTACTTTTCATCTTTATCCGTCACGAAAGTCATGATGACGTTTCAATCTTGAAAATAACTTTGATGACGATAGTCGTTAATAACGATTGTTATAACTTTATAGAAGAATGTTTCAATAATTGAAATATAGAGTTGAGATTATGTAACCAACTATGGATATAAGCATATATAGTGTGTTCACACATTAGTGTATAAATCCATGTGCCAGAAACCAATTGTGTGCACTTGTGCATGCGACATTGGTAAAGGAGACAGGTTGGGTACGCGTACCCGTATGCGTACTTGCGGAAGTTTTCTAACCGAAAATTTATGCTGGAGTTTTTAGTTTACAAACAGGAAAACCAGTCACCTTAGGTACGCGTACTCACGGAAGTTTTTGAACTGAAAATTTCTGCTGAGTTTCCAAACTCAAATCCGGTTAGCTAAGGTACACATACCCGTACGCGTACTCAAGCTGGTTATTTCTCAAATCGGAAGTTCATGAACTCAAAAAAATAAATCAATAAGGAATGCAATCTTTGCAAACCGTGGCTATATTTTTCATGAATTGATTCAAGTGAATCAAACCGATTTTGTTTCAATTGTGTCTATGAATAAAAACCTAAGCAATTGAACAACTCTATCAACTAGTTCTTATAAGTCATTTGAATTAGTTATGAGAAAGATGAATACGGTTGATATGAAAGTACTCATATGGCTAAGCTCGGTTAAATATTTGTGAACCAACCAAGTGTACACGTTTAGGTACGGTTACTCAAACCTAAATGAAACATTTCATTTGTGTATGACAAGCTAAGTTTCGATCTAACGGTTGAAAGATATTAGCTTGGATAAATCAGGTTTTTCATCTAATGGTGAATATTGAATGCTTTGTTACCAAGGTAACTTAGATTGCAAACCCTGATTTGAAAACTATATAAAGGAGATATCTAGCAACTGGAAAAACGAATCCCAACACCTCCGGTGTGATACTAGTTAGTTTGCTAGAGTCGATTCTCCTTTAACCTTATGTTTCTTCCCGAGACCCTGTAGGTTAACGACTGAAAGACTTCATTGGGATTGTGAAGCCAGGCGAAACTACTTCCCTTGTAGTTGGGTGATCTGATCTTGCCATTTTCTATCGTAAGAATTCAGTTGAATAATTGACTTGAGATTATATCTCCGATAGGGCAAGATAAAAGGAAATCACAAACATCTTCGTCTCATCGTTTGTGATTCCGCAACATCTTGTTTCGCTACCATACAATTAAGATTGTTGTGAGGTGATTGATAATACTAGGATGTTCTTCGGGAATATAAGTATGGATTATCAATTGGTTCATGTTCACCTTGATTTATCAAAAGACGGAACAAAAACTCTTAGGTCTATCTGCGGGAGACAGATTTACCTATCATAGACTTTTCTGTGTGTAAAGTCTTCAACTTTGGGTCGTAGCAACTCTTGGTTGTGGGTGAGATCAGCTAAGGGAATCAAGTGCGTAGTATCCTGCTGGGATAAGAGACGTAAGGAGCGCAACTGTACCTAGAATCAGTGTGAGATTGATTAGGGTTCAACTACAGTCCAGACCGAAGTTAGTTTGTAGTAGGTTAGTGTGTGTAGCGGCTTAATACAGTGTGGTGTTCAATCTGGACTAGGTTTCGGGGTTTTTCTGAATTTTCGGTTTCCTCGTTAACAAAATTTCTGGTGTCTGTGTTATATCTATTCCGCATTATATTCTGTTATATAATTGAAATATCACAGGTTGTGCGTTAAGATCAATCAATTAGAATATCCAACCTTTGGTTGTTGATTTAAATTGATTGACACTTGGATATTGGTTTTTGGTACCATCCAAGTTATTATCCTTGTATTTTATAAAGACTCGCAGATTTCTATTTGCTTGAGTAAAGATCAAATCAAGTGAGAGAGATATTAACTCCTCGATGTACTTTTCTATAGATTGAGTCTGAATGCTTAGTTGATTCTCTAGAAAGTATATTGGAGTTATTCCATACAGATTGCTAATCGAAATATTGGGTGTGGTTGTTATACCCCCGCGTTTTCAATGTTGTATACCCGGAAGGCACGACTATCAGAGGCATAGCCAAGAAAGATTCCTTCATCACTTTTGGAATCAAATTTTCCTCTATGTTCTATATCTTTGAGAATATAGCATTTGCTTCCTAAAACCCTTAAAAAACTCAGATTGGGTTTTCTTCCATACCATAATTCATATGGAGTATTTAGAGTTTTGGATCTTAAGTAAACTCTGTTTATTAGATAACATGTTGTAAAGACAACTTCCCCCAGAAGTTTAATGGTAGGTTTTTACTGTGAAGCATTACTCTTGCCATTTCTTGAATATTTCTATTCTTTCTCTCGGCTACACCATTCGATTGAGGTGTAATAGGAGCAGAGAATTGATGAGTTATCCAAAGACTATTACAGTATTCATATACTTTCATATCCTTGAATTTTGTACCACGATCGCTTCTTATCTTCTTAAGCTTGCAACCTTGTTCATTTTGTATTCTGTTTACAATAAATCTTGAAATCCTCAAGACTGTCATTCTTGTGCTTTAGAAAAGCAACCCATGTGAAACGTGTATAGTCATTTACCATTACTAAAGCATACTTATTTCCTCCAACGGGTACTTGTTAGATTGGACCAAATAGATCTATATGAATAAGATCGAGAGGAGCACGAGAAAGTTTGTGTGGAATTTTTCCCTGCTTACCCTTTTGGCATGCTCCACAAGCACTTTCTACTTTAATGTTGATTTTTGGAACACCTTTGACAAGTTCACGATTAATGAGATTTCCAAGCATTCGGTAGTTGATATGACCAAACCATTCATGCAACAAATGGGTTGACTCAACCTTAGTCAAGTTACAGTACAGATTGGACTGTATATTAAGAAGGTAACAATTATTCATACTTATACGTCCTCGATTTTTTTTCCCGGACTTGTCTTCAGTATTACAACCTTTCATATTGAAGATAACTTTGTTACCTTTGTCACAAATTTGACTAACAGACAGAAGATTAACTTTCATTCCTTTAACATAAACAACATCATGAATTTCGGGAATGCTAGGAAGTTTGATAGTACCTTTCTTATTAATAAGACAACTGCTTCCATCTCCGAATGTTACAGATCCTCCTTTGTAGTCTTATGTTTTTGTGAACCAAGAGAGATCACCTGTCATATGTCTACTACATCCACTATCTAGAAACCACTAGAAAGGTGAAGTTGTTTTAAGTGCAAAAGCTCCCAGACATTGTTCACCAGGTTTATGATGAATTGTTAAGTTCTTATAAAGATTCTTAACATGATTGATTAGATGTTTTGCAAAGAAGATTTTCTGATTTAAATAACTACATCCTTCTTGAAAGAAATTTCTGGACTGTCTCTTCTTAGTCTGTTTACGACATCTGTATTGAACAACTTAAAGAATCCTTTGATTTAGAATCATCTAAATTTTTTACCAGCCTTCTATCACTTATGATATTACTGATTTCATCAGTAACTGACCGATTTTGTTCAATCCCTTTATCTAACATCTTGACAAGGCCTGAGAAATATTCCGGATCTTGTTGAAGATCTTCTAAGGCTCTTGAAACGTTAATCAAATCGATCATGGATTCAATTTCTTATAGGTTGGATCGCACCAAATACAGATTATTAGATCTTTTCGTGTTTGCCCGCTCTGATACCAATTGAAAGGACTAGGGTACCCAAATATACCTTAATCTAAAACTTTTCCTACCTATAAGTCCTTTCTCCGAAATTGATTGTCTATGGACTGAGTCGAAATAATGCAACTAATCGGTTTACACTTCGTGTGATCGTCTATGGATACGAGATCGAGACAATACAACAACGAAGTATGTTAACTCTATACAAAGGTTCGGACTTAACCAAACACAATAGGATTGCTTATCAAGTAAATAGGAATTAACGTTTGTGTGATTTACTTTAATTATAATAAAACAATTATAATGCGGAAAATAAAAGTAAATGACACAACAAGATTTTGTTAACGAGGAATACCGCAAATGCAGAAAAACCCCAGGACCTAGTCCAGAATTGAATAATCTCAGGATTAAGCCGCTACACAAAATTACACCAACTTCGTATAGTTGACACCAAGCAACTAAACCTATAGTTCACCTAGTTCTGTCTGTATTCCCACGCCTCCAACTTATAAATAAGTCACGTACTTGGATCAATTCCTTTGGTTCGTATTCCAAACAGTAAAGGAACAACAAATCTGTTTGGTATCAACTCTTTTCAACCAAGTGATATGAGTCGAACAAAGGATCTTATGTTTATCTTAACATAAACTCCTTCGTCGGGTCCTTATACCTATCTTATGTTCAATTACAAAAGTAATTGTTAAGATTTTGCGAACAATACTCTTAATCCAAAAAATTGTGTTGATGCCGATCTACTCAATTAATCAATCCAATTCTATCACAAGGATAAAACCGATTATTAATTGGATCCTCTTTTTACCGAAACAAGTATTGTGCACACCAAAGATTGTGAACTCACAAATCAGAAATCTTCAATATCTTCTTCATCTTCAAATCTTCTTAGATCTTCAATAAACACCTGCACACAATCACTTGAATCTCTTGTGATCAATCACGCACAGAACGGAGTCTGTTAACAATGGATTATCACAAGATCGTCTTTAGAACTAACAACAGTCTAAATATCCCTGTCGAAACTCTGAACTCGTTTGAATGAATCTTATATCATAAGAGAAGATTCCCAAGCATAAACAAACTAGGTGCAATCAAATTTCAACCACTGTTAGTCAATTAAATCAATGAAAACAAAAGATAAACCGCAATTATCTAGTTTCCCACCAACGGTACTGACTAGAGCTTCTCAATCCCAAAGAAGACTTTAAACCGAGCGGTCGTAAGAGATTTCGCTTAATTAGGTTATCCTCCTATCCGAATAGGCGGCTTCACCAGTAGCAGCACAACAAGAGGTAGTTTGCTGTTACGAAGGATTAGTTTGCTAGAAATGCAAACTTCAAGTATTTATAGACTAGGAAGTTTGGACACCAAGGAATTTCCAAAACCGAAAATATTCTCAAGATATTCATTAAAGCACGAATTCGGTTTTCATAATTCCTGGAAATGCTCTGTCCAAAAATAATGATCGAAATCTCTCGGAAAATCTCTAATTATTAAATGCACATTATTAATTCTTATTTCCCTACAAAATGAAATTAATAACCTTAATTAAAAGATTCATAACTTATTTATGTTTCGATCCTGGGATTCTCTTCCCTTAGCTATTAAGGAATAACTTTGAACAATTAAATAATAAACATTTGCAACACGTGTTCAAAGTATGTCGACATCCTAACTTTGTAAGTTCTATTTCATACTCACAACCTTGAAACCGATTTGCCACACTTCCAAACAAGTTTAGAATTGGTTCATCTGACTTTCAAGAACTATGTGATTGATCAAATAACATTCAATCACAAAACATGGGTTTAACAGTTCTACCAAAAAAAATTTCGGTTCTACTTCCATGTGAGTATTGTGCATAGTCACACTAGATTTCCAAAATTAGGTTGACTAGGTACTAGGATCGGTTCCCCACATATATATGGTATCTAAATTATATGTGTTGCACATGTCCATAGGATAGGTTCCCCTTTGCCTATTAACTTGTTGCACATGTCCATAGGATCGGTTCCCCTTTCTGCTATAACCTGCTGCACCTCATACAAGGATCGGTTCCCCTTTGTGATGTACTGCACCTCTTATTAGGATCGGTTCCCCTTTTTCCAGTTTTGCTCAGACATAAAATCACAAACCCGATCATACCATCTCAGGTGATTACTTAAGATCGGTTTCACTAATAAAAGTCATACCAATACATAAGTCAGGCTTTTGTGAATAGTTATACCAAGAACACAAACAAGTTGTGAGCGGTTATAATCAATCACACATATTGGTTGTTCATAAGATAATCAGTGAATAACAAAACCAATAACACCTGGAAATTTACTTTTCGATTCACAAACAAGTTTATGAACTTACTTCCTTGGAACACATGTAAACATTGTTCCCTAGGATGAAATCCTCACCTCATACCTATACATAATCACAATAGCATTCAAATGATTATGGCGATGTCTTATCTACAAAGTTTAATGGTTAAGCAATAAACCTCGTATTGTATTCCTTAATACTATGTCTATCTAGAGTTCAAATATGCTTCGCAGTTTTGTTTTCAGTATGCACGACTTGAAAGATACGTTAGGGAATGAAACAAATCAAGTCAAATATCACTAACCTCAAATGGAAGGATGATTGTTGTCGTTGTAGCTCCTTGCTTCTTCACATCTTCAAGTCTTCGCAATACTAGTGATGTCTCATATCCTAATACTTTCAAGCTAACCTATACGAAGTTGACTCTAGTAAAGAATCAAGCGACTCTTAACATGAGTTTTGATTCACTAAAATATGACAACCCAAACTTGACATACCGACGCTTGGTGGGTTCAACCGAGCTATGCTCTAACATATAAAATATGAGTTTGTTTTTTGTGTACTGTTATAGGTAGTTTAGTTTTTTGCACGCTAGTTGTTCTTATACATCATGTGTTTATATTTGCATTTTTGTTATCCAAATTAGTACACCTTTTGTGTATTGGTTTTATTATAAGTTTTGTGCACGGGGTATTCTTATCTAGAAAGTGTTGTGCACAAGCTTACATCGCTTTTGGTTGGGAGAACTGAAGCCTTGGTAATCAGATTACAAGACAATCTGAACAATTCTGCAAATCAGGAGGATGAAATCTACCTAAGAATCAGCATCTCAATTGATTTGATTCCCTCAAAATCTTCACTTTAGGATTATAATGGTTAAACAGTACAACCGAATCAGATTACAAGGAATGTTGTATTATTTCTCGTAAAACGATTGAACTACCCTTTTTTCCAAATAAAATTCTATCAAAAATATAAAATTAAATATCATTTTATTTTCGTGTCTGTAACAATTGAGAGACCCAAAAATCCTTATAATGCAGTGAACCAGTTACTATTTTCAACAACCAAGATCCTAATAACGATATTGTTTGGTCATTCTTTCTTTGTTTGAGAAAGATCAAACTGACATATGTTTTTCATGATTCTAATAAGGTATAATCCTTGAATATTCTATTAATGGTTTAAGATTATCATGATACTGTAGATTTAAGTATAACATGAAGATTCTTGATGAAAAGAAAGCAACACATTTATGTAAAGTCGATTTCGGAAAAGAGTTCGACAATGTAAGCTGAGATTTTTTTAGAGAGGCTATGGACGGATGAGATTTGCTCAAAAGTGGATTACGATTTGTGTACAGAGAGTTCGGTTCTCGGTTCTTATCAACGGAAGTTCCAAGGGATACTTCACTAGTAAAAAAAGAATTCGCCAAGGTGACCCTCTCCCTCAGTTTTTATTTCATATTTTCACTGAAGTTCTTTCCTCAATGATGTTAAAATCTAAAGCGGAAGTTCGTATTAAGGGTTTTAATGTCAAAGATAATGGTATTTCTATTACGCATCTCCAGTTTGCAGACGATTCTTTATTTTTTCTGGATGCCAATGAAGATCAGGTGAAACACCTGAGAATGATTTTATTAGGCTTTGAGTTGTTATCTGGTATTAAAATCAACTTTGCAAAAAGCAAGTTGTATGGCGTGGCTTTGAATGATGATATGAGTCACTTTGCTTTTATTTTGGGTTATCTTAGCGATTCTCTTCCTACTTCTTATTTAGGATTACCTCTTGGTGATAGGTATAAAGATACAAGGAAATAAAATCGAGTCATAGATAAGTGCACTCAGCGCTTATCTTACTTGAATAAATATAATCTCTCTAGGGCTGGTAAACTTATCTTAATCAAAAGTGTATTAGCTAGTTTACCTATTTACTTCATGTCTTTATTTGAGATTCCTGTTTCTGTGGCTAATATGATTGAGAAAACAATGAGGGATGTTTTGTTGGATGGGCAGCACAAAAAAAGAAGATTCGGTTAGTGAAGTGGTCAATTGACTAAGAAAAAAAGCAATGGGGGTCTTGGGATTAAAAGTCTAAGGCATATGAATGATGCTATGTTAGTGAAATGGTTATGGAAATTTGCAGTAGAGGATGACATGCTATGGAGGAAGATTATAATGAAAAGTATGGCATTTATCAATAATATTTTATTTCTAATCCTCCTAAAGGTTCCCATGGGGTTTCATTATAGAAGGGAATTATGACAAGAGCTTCAATTTTCAAAGAGAACATTTCAAAGTTAATAAAGGGTCCAAGGTTAGATTTTGTGAAGATTGTTGGCTGTTTGACAGAGATATGAAAACTGAATTCCCTGATATCTACAACAAAGCTCGTTCTAAAGGTAAATTTATTTTTACGGTTAGTAATGGATCTACTGTATCGTCTAGTTGGAATCTCGAAATCCCTAACAGACTTGATACTATTTCTAGAGCCCGGTTGGAAACTATAAAGGCCAAGATGAATATGGTGAATTTTATTTGGTCAGATGAGGATGAAATCAATTGGAAACTCAACAAAGACAAAATATATTCTGTAAAGTTTTGTTACGAGTATATTCATCAAGATTTTATATCATGTCTTAATAGTCAGATCTTTAAACATATTTGGGGGCAGGCATATCCCCCTAAAATTGTTTTTTATTTGATGTGTTTTTCAAAATAAAATGGTAAAACTCTAAAGAACAATCATAGCTCACGAAAATAGGGAGAGTGGGTCACGTCACGTGAAGGGCTTAAGGGAAACAAGTGGAAGAACTATAAGTAATTTTGATTACTGTTCAGTGTTAGTAATTTTGATTACTGTTCAGTGTTTCCAGGATGCGAATTACTGATTTCCAATTTTGCCCTTTGTCATGCCCACACAAATCGTTTATTATAAACAAAAGTGAGGGCATATAAGTAACTTTGATTTTGAATTGCACGTGCGTATGCACGTGCGGAACAATCTTGTTTTTTATAAAGAAAACATTTTATTCGTAATTCGAGTACTGGCAATTACCAGATAATTGGGTCATTTGACCTAAAATTCTTTAACCAAAAAGTAGTGGTAAGGGAACTTTTTTGACTGCATACCTACTCATCTTGATGTGGGAAAAATGGGAAAAAAACTCAAAGCATACACCAATACATAACAACCCATGGGAAAAGCAGGGATAAACAACTCATACAACCAAGTGCTTGTGCACTACATTGTATTACTCATCTTAATGCAAAGTAGGAAATACCATTAGTTCATAGAAATAATATATTAGAGAGAGTCTAGTCCAGTTGACCCAGTCAACTGTCTGTTTGGTCCTTTTTTAGTAAAATATATTATAGCTTGGTCCTAAAAATTATGGTTTGGTCCTAAACTGATGTCATGGATGATGTAAATGTCATTGTGTGGTGGCAGAAATATCCTTTTAGGGCCACATATATAGACAAAATCACTAAAAAATATCTCATTCTTAGATTTACATTCTCTCTCCTCTTTATTTTCATATTTGTTTTCTCTCTCCTAATTTTTTCAGATCTAGTTTCTCTGTTCTTGATTTTCTTTCTACGTTTTTACTGCTGGTGTTTGATTTTGATGAAGATGATGGTGTTGAAGATGAAGATGACGAAGAATCATATAAAGATTATGAAAACGACGAAGATGAAGATTCGTTTTTGATTTCTTTGCTACTGTTGAAGACGAAGATGAAGATGCATTTTTGATGTTTCTGCTCGTGTTGAAGACGAAGATGATGAGATATTTGTTTGCTGCTCGTGTTGAAGATCTCGATTTGTTGATGTTTTTCGTGTTGATGATGATTTCTGTTTGTTGCTCGTGTTGGAAATCTCGATTTGTTGATGTTTTTCGTGTTGATGATGATTTGTTGATGTTTTTTCGTGATGATGATGTTTGATGCTGCTGTTGAAGACGTCGAAGAAGATGAAGATGATGTTGCTGATGTTTTTATATGGAGTTCATTCCAGAAATGAAGTCTGGTTTGTATATGTTTTTATATGGAGTTCATTTATGGAATAAAGTCTGTTTTTTGGGTTTTTATATAGACTTCATTTCTGGAATGAAGTCTGTTTTTTTAGGTTTTTTATATGGACTTCATTTCTGGAATGAAGTCTGTTTTTTTTAGGTTTTTATATGGACTTGATTTCTGGAATGAAGTCTGTTTTTTTTAGGTTTTTATATGGACTTCATTTCTGGAATGAAGTCTGTTTTTTTAGGTTTTTATATGGACTTCATTTCTGGAATGAAGTCTGTTTTTTAGGTTTTATATGGACTTCATTTCTGGAATGAAAGTCTGTTTTCTTAGGTTTTTATATGGACTTCATTTCTGGAATGAAGTCTGTTTTTTTAGGTTTTTATATGGACTTCATTTCTTGAATGAATTCTGTTTTTTTTTTAGGTTTTTATATGGACTTCATTTCTGTTTTTTTAGGTTTTTATATGGACTTCATTTCTTGAATGAACTGCTACAAGAAAATAAGTAAAAATTAACACGAAAGGGTACTTTTGTCAGTTTAATATTTTTAAATAATTATGGACCAAACAGTAAAGGCGTTTTCCTAAAGGACCAAACAGACATGGGCCCACCTAAAAAATGACCAAACGATAATTTTCCCTAATGCAAAACCCGGAAAAAATCAGTTACTGTTAACAATCGATGGAGCCCAATGGTTGTGTATGTGTTATTCGTCTTTAACACGTGGAAGTTATTTACGTTCTTCATTTTTATATAAGGAAAATTGAGAATGTGTCTCAAAATCGACTGTCATCTTGGAGATGTGCCCCAGGATTCCAGTCTCTGGGAATATGCCCCAAAGTAACGGTTTCCGTTAAAGAACTGTTAAATAGTCAATTTATCGCAAATGTGTTCGAACTTTCTCTCTAATTTTTTCGAGGTTTTTTCTATCTGAATATGTTCTTGAACCTTATAAAAGTGTTAGTATATGGTATATCTGTTTTTTAACTCGCATATATAATCCTTAGTGTGTGCGAATATTGACTACTTAACGGTTTTGATGGAATTTTGGATGACTGGGGTATATTTCCAAAAACTGAAATCCTGGGACATGTCCCCAAAATGATAGTCGATTTTGGGGCACATTTCCAAGTTTCTCTTTTATATATTTATTATTTGTTTTGGTATACTATTTATGTTCTTCATATACTTGAGATTATTCATGTACTAAAGTGTCTTCTTCATATACTTCAGATTATTCATGTACTAAAGTGTCTAGGGTGGAATTGATATGGAACTCGTTTGGACGGGAGAGTTTAACCCATTTTGGATTGAATGATATTTTTCCCTTGTCATTTTCATTAACCAAAATTTGTTGCCAAGTGCAAATCGGGTCGTGCTATTGGTAGTAGACTTGAACCCTCTTAGTCACACTCCAGAAGATTTTGAAAGTTTTATTCACTTTGAAGGCAAGATATAAACTGACATCTGAACATTTTTACTCAATTGTTCAGTCTTTTTCCTTTTCCTTTCTTCTTAGTCGATTGGTAAGACAACAAACACCTAACTACCCTTTCACATACAAGAAGTTAAAACTGAGTGTCAGTGCAAAAGCAGATTCTGTTGCACACTGTCTGATATGCAACTGCAGCTCTGTGCAAGGCTGTTGTTAACTAACTACGAAGAATCACAAGTTTTCAATCATTATTAAATTTTCCAGCAGTGTACCATGCACAGTAATCTACTTTGTTAGTAAATCAAAATTTTGTTCTTTTAGTACATAACTAACAACTTCCACATGGAACATTTTAATGCAATTGCATAATCCAGTGCAATCCAGACATAACCTATCTGTCACACTTACGAGATTTGCTAGTTTGTCCAACACAACAATGAATATTTTATAAATTCCTTCAACAATGGAGAGTAAAAAATACAGCATACCTTTAGAACGAAAGAAGTAAAGAAGAGATCAGTACAATCACATACTACAACTAAAGGCTCTTTCTTTTTTTTCTTTCTTTCTTTCTCTTCCTTGTTATTTCTTTTGACAGTACAAACCAAGAATCTTGATTAACAAACCCTATATTACAAACATGCAATTGTGTACAAATCTTTTACATTATTATCATTATTATACTTTAATGGAGTCTTTTTGTACAGTATGAGAGTTGGTGTCTAGTAGGTTTTCTAGTGATCTGGCTTTTCTGTTGCGGACCCGGCCAGCTTCTTTTAACAACTCGGTTAGCCTTCTCTTTTCATCATCAACATCAGGATTAGCTGTTCCAAGCTTTTCCTCTCTCATTCCAACAACATATTCTAAGATGCCGATTGCGTCTTCTAACCTGCAGAAGATAAGAAGTCACATACAGAGATGGTAAAAATGGCATGGTCTACTATCCTTTTCAGCAAATTTTGGAGCCTACTATCCTTTTCAGCGATGTCGAAGTCACAAATTTTTCAAAGCTTAATGATAGCATATGAGTTTGTTGTATGGCTCAACTGAAAATGTTCAGCTGGGGTCTATTATCAAGTACCCATCAGATAAATAAGTATATGATGAAGCACCAATATAGAACTTATTAGAGCACAAACAATTAAGAGTGTAATAACATACCTGCCCATTGCATCGTAAGTACCCGCAAGGTTGCTATACACACCCAACGTGTCAGGATGGTAAGGCCCATATTCTTGCTCCAAGACGGTCCTGGCTTCTTCAAACAGATCGGCAGCCTCGTTTATGGCATAACGTTGTACACATGCGAGCCCCATCTGGTTCAAAGCGATCCCAAAGAAAGCAGATTTCTTCTCACCACTTACTCGCAGCTTCGTAACAGCACTTTTAAAGGAGTTGTATGACTCTGAATAATTTCCCAACATATAGTACATCACCCCCATCTGAGCCTCAATTCCTGCAATTGTGCTTTGATGACCAGGTGCATTGGCATATATTTTCAGAGCCTTTTTTAGCAACTTGAGAGCCTGTTCAGGTTCATTCATGGACTCATAGATGGCAGAAACATCAGTTAAACCACTAGCAATCTCCTCTTGGGGGATCCCTGCGATGGGTTTTCCGTAAATCCTAAGGGCATTTTCACAATAAGATTTCGACTCCCTTAGCTTCCCGGTCTTGTTGTACAAATCGGCCAAGCGTACAAAAACTGAAGCAACAGAGGGATGATTCTCTCCCTTGGTTGCCTTGTAAACTGTCAACGCCTTCTGATAAGCAAAAACAGCCTCATCATATCGAGATAAGGATAAATATGTGTCTCCAATGCTGCAATCAACTGTAGCCACCTCCATTTCTTGGCCGTTGGAAACCATGGCCATGCTAGCTAAAACAAGATGCTCGAGAGCCGCTTCATAATCTCCCTTTGTATCACAGATAAGACCCATAAGTCTTCTATCAGCAGCCTCTTCCAAAGAAGCAGGTGCTCCACTTTCTTTATGGATATCGAGCGCCATGCGACAAAGTTTCTCAGCCTCTTCAAACTGCAGTGCTTGTACAAGGGCTTCAGCAAGATACCTGCAAGTTTCACCAACTCTTGGATCCATCTCTCCCAAAGCTTGTTTCTGCACATCCAAACCCAGTTTGTAGCACTGTAACGAATTCTCGAATTGACCTGTCATTGCGTAAGTATCACCCAATTGCATATGACCGGCAAACTTTGCAAGGGCCTGATCTTGGTTTTCTTCTGCGGCTGGAATCTCGATTGACCGTTCAAGAATTTTAATAGCCTGATCATACTGCCCTAAGTTACAATGTATGGCTGCTACAACATGCAAACTCATGACTAGTTCTAAACTGGGACTTCCATTTGAACATTTCTCAAATGACTTGGCTGCTCTTAACGCAAACTCGAGAGCTTTTTGAGGATTATCCCCAGAAGAAATCAAATCTCTTGCTTGCTTTAGCAAAAAAGGACCAAGATCTGGGTTATTTACACTCTCCGGAGACGGATCATCAGTTCCATTCTGTGCTTTAGCCCCTCCAAGCGCAGACCTTTGTTTCTTAGCAGAAAGAATTCCGGCAATTGATTTTCTTGGGAGCCTAGGACCTTTACTCCTGGGACTTGATTTCGGTGACTGAGTGGCATCTAACGACAATCGAGTATTTCCTTTTGACTGTGGGGAAGAGACGGAGTTTACACTCAAACCTTGAGCAGCCTCCGAATTCCCAGCCTTTTCATTATTAACAGACCCACTTTCCATTATCTCCTCTTCCATAATTTCCACTTCTCTCATTTCACCTCCAACCAGATGCCTCAACTCTGAATCAATCCTGGACTCGTCACCATCTGAACCAAAACTTGCCCTCGACGGAGACTGATCAGAACTTTGCATATCACATACATTATCATAAAGATGTTGTATCGATGTATCTATACCATCATCCATTGGTGTACCATAACCTTCACTCTGTATGCTTTGGGGATTCACAGGACTGTGCGACTTCACAGAATTTTCTTCGAAAGGGGGAGTTCTATTCCCACTGCTCAGAGCGTCATCTCCATTAACACCCACATCATTAACAATTCCAGGCATCTTTGTTTGTAATTCAATAACAAACTACTAAATTCAAATGAAATTATCTGCAAAAATTAATGAAAAATGAAAACAAAAATTAACAAGAATACACAAATTTTCACTTCACTGGATCTCCAAACATAAATGAAAAATCAAGTGTAAATTCTTTAAAATGACCATCTTTCTAACACCATGATAACCAATTTAACCACTGATAATTGCATCATCACTTAAAATTAAAAAAATAAACTATAAACAAAAAAAATAAACTAAATACTTCTTCCTTGTTGACTATAAATAACACTATAAAAAAATGAGTAAGAAATTTAAGGTTTTCTAGTATGATCTCAACAACCCATAGTCTAAATCAAACACACAAACACATTCGTTTGAAGAAAAATAATAATTCTAACTAGATGATTTTTTTCAAGAAATCTAACAACTAAAAATAACAACTAGAGAGTGAAGAAAAGGGAAGAAAATAAAAAGAAAAAATCGTACCTTTGAAAATACTTCATTAATGGGAGTCACTGCCAAGGTTTCATCCTTTTTTTGTGGCTTTATATTACACACGCAGAGTTGAAGAAATAAAATCTAGAGAGAGAAAAAGGAATTTTGACAGGCGGGTGAGGGTAAAGTTGGTAATATTGGTATTTAGGGGAAAATTTGTTAAATTGTGATTGGGTAACAGTACAGAGGTGGAATGTCTCGCAAAGGAAGAAAAAAGAAACTGATGATGATGAAGACTTCTTTCCCACCGTCTGAAACCGCCGATTTATTATTATAAAATCTGTTTTTTTTTTCTTATTTAGAATTTTCCAAGTACATATTACAGGAGATTTCTAAAAGTCAAATACACCCCTCGAGAAATCTTGACTTCTCTTTAGTGCTACTATTAGTACTAGT
Source organism: Papaver somniferum (assembly GCF_003573695.1). Lineage (NCBI taxonomy): Eukaryota > Viridiplantae > Streptophyta > Magnoliopsida > Ranunculales > Papaveraceae > Papaver > Papaver somniferum. Next base: position 119,087,599 of record NC_039361.1, on the reverse strand, counting down.
AATAGGAGCATGACTTATGATAGTGGTTAGTTGTCGACTGTTGTGACTTGATGAGTTGATAAAACATGTTCATCTAAAATGGCCATCTAAAATGAACCGAAATAAGAGTAAGGCCACTTCCTATGCAAATGAGACTATATGCTTGTGCGCATTGGAACCGGCATAATACCTATTCCAATCTTAGATTTCTAATAATAACACATGACATGCAATTTTAAGGATGCACAGTGGTGTTACTAAACGGAGCACAAGTTGGGTCTTTTAATCCTTTGGTCCGAAACATGGCATGTATTTTCATCTCTCTCAAGTTTCTGTGTGGTTTCTTCTCAAAACCTAA